>NW_015664993.1:312739-343701 GCF_001515625.1 Sinocyclocheilus rhinocerous | reverse complement strand
AAACTCTTTCATTATGTAATCCGTGCATTTCTCTCTAAAGGCACATCCCATGAGGAGATGGCGAGTCATATTTTTCATCATAATTGATGGATATCTAAAATGTAAAAATACGGAAAAGCTTAAAACAGGCCCGATTATAATTTGCGTTTTATTTTATAATTCCGTACAGTTAAAAAATAAAACACTAATGGCATATATGTAAAACTTTTTCCTATAATTGTATAGCTGCTTTTTCTGATTTTTATGTTGCTCTGTTCTGAATACCTTAAAATTTAAAGGATTTGCTGCAACGCAATTTTGTCTGATATGTGAATGATTTATTAACCTATTGTTTTTTATCCATGCAGCAAATGCTTTAAAAACAGCTTTAAAAATTTTAAAGTACTTTTCACTATAAATTTTACGGGTAGGTTGAATGTAAAACGTTGTCATCATTGTATTCCCATTTGTAAAATAGCCAACAAATTAATTGTTGTAGGCTAATCTCATGAAAGTGCGTATAGCATGATTTTCTGCTTCTATTTGGCGTAATATTTATATGCAGAAATTGACTTTGGCATGCAAAAGACTGATAAATTCATAATTAATGGCATGGCTGGTTCAGTCAACAGAAATACGGGACACACAGACCTATAATAACTGCTGAAATGTTTGCGGGGCAAATCTCAGGTCAGTCTGAGCGCTCATGACACGCACAGTGTGTACAGCCATACACCTGTAGGCGCCACTGTGTGGCAGTATGCTTCAAAGTTGGAAAAATTTGCAGGATTTGTTAATTTCCTTCGGGAAAATCTATGTAGGCTACAGTAATGCACACGGGCTTCATCGAATACTCCATGCATCTGTTGATTTAATCTTATGTGTGGATTATTTGGTTTCATTTAGTGTGAATCTCCGTTTTCAACGGCTCTGATAAGGCTAATAAACAACGTGATATGCGGCCGGCCAACGTTATACCAAGCAGTAGCCTATAAATTTAGATGTTCTCACATTTAGATCTAACATTTAAAATGTAACGTTAGATATTTAAAATATGGACACCTTTTGTTTGATCTAATTCTGGATATTTCCAGCCTAAGACGTGTGATTAATTCGTGTCTAAAGCCGTGTCTACACCAAGAGAACCCATTATAATCAGTTGATGCAGTGACCACACGGGAAGTGGTGCGAGGCAACAAACCTTCTACAGTAACTGATGCCTCGTTCTATCCCGAATCTTTGAAACATGCGTTGTATGCGTTGAAAGTGAAACCTAAAAAAACAGCGCGCATAAGAAAGCGATTACACGCTTTCGCGAACTTCAGCAAATGCACGCGATCACAGATTGCACGCTTCCCAGCCGAAACAACCCCCCACGTGAAACTGAAATAATAATCCGTGATATAAGATTTTGGCCATATTGCCCATCTAAGTCATTCATCCCACACTATCAACAGGCGCGTGCGTCATGTAGGCTACACTTCTTGTACTTCGTTTGGGCACCACAAGGTGTCACTGTGGCCTCAAAGCCTACCCCTCGCCTACTCTGGCTCAATTTCTATTCCTGAGGTAAAACAGGCCCTCCTCATTACCCTACAGACAAAGAAATGTAGAAATAAATAAATAAATACGTAAATAAATACATAAATGTGAAAATAAATAAAAGTTGAAATAAATAAATGTAGAAATAAATAAAAGAAAAAAATTAATAAATTGGAAAAAAAAAAAATAAATACACAAATAAGGAAATAAAATTATAAATAATTGTTTATTTTTGCTTTTTTACTTTTCTTTGTATATTTATTTATATATTTATTTATTTATATTTGCTTTTTTACATTTCTTTGTACATTTATTTATTTATTTATTTCTAATTATGTCAGGGATGGCATTCCACACAACAGAAGTAAATATGCAGAAAAGAAGAGAACAATAGCCATTTTTTTAACAAATACATTTTTAACAAGAGCAGATGTTTAGCAGAATGTTCACACTGCTCTTTTACAAACAATGAAAGCATATTTTAAAGCACAACAAAATATTAAAATACCGATTTAAAAATGTACTTTAATGCTTTCAATCTGATATTATTACAAAGTTTAGTTTTTGAAGTGCAAGTTTAGTTTAAGTACACTAAAGTGGCCTTATATTTTATTATTATTACATAATCAAGTACAGTTTTTTAAAAGTATACTTTTAAGATTAGAAGGACACTACAAATAAGAATGATTCATTTTCACAAGGCATTTTCAAAAACATCTTTTGGACTGCCATATTGTTCATTCTCACACACTTATCCGTCTGATCTCTGTCTGTAATGCAGGATCCGTGTGGCGTGCCATCAGCTCATCAATCATCAGATCTTCACCAACCTCATCCTCATCTTCATCGTGCTGAGCTCCGTCTCGCTGGCAGCCGAGGACCCCATCCGTAACTTCTCTGCCCGAAACATTGTAAGACAGCCAAGAAAAACCTGTTCTTTTTAATAGCATAAAATACACAAATATGGGGAATTTCTTCTTTAAACACAAGATCTAATTATGCAGCATCAGTTAGACTCATGAACTAGATTCTTTTGTTACCTTATTTTCTTCATGTTCACAGTTTGAAGGAATAATGATTTCCAAACAGGAATTCACAAGAAGCTTCAAATGCAGATTCACTGTTTACCTATTGAATCATTTCACTGATTCAGTGAACACATGATAGTATAAACCTTAATCAGGTTTAACGCCATATTGAATTTAACATGTCTATTAACTAGATCGCAATGACTAGATAATATTTAGCATATGCACATTGTAATGTCAGTGGATGATGGGCTCCTCTTGAGTCTGGTTCCTCTCAAGATATTTTTTCCTTCACTACCGCAACCTTGTCCCATTTGGCTGGTCACTTAACTGGCTTTAGATATTAATGCTTTGAAACAACATGGATTGTGAAGGAGCTGTAGAAATAAAATAACTTGAACTTTCTCCTTTCTTTGTGTGTCACGTTGCTCTGTGCAGGTTCTTGGTTATTTTGACTATGCCTTCACTGCTATATTTACAGTGGAGATCTTGCTGAAGGTAAAGAATCCTGTCTTATTTCCATCTGCACACTGTACAATGTGATTATAACTCTCTTACCTGTTCTAGTTTATAAAGATGTGCTTTACTAGTTTCTTATTTGGGGTTACTGAGTTGGACAGGAATTCACAACCCAATTCAGTTTTACTATCAATTTTATTGATTACTGATTCTGTAATAAATATAATCTGAAAGAATTCCTTTAGCTTCAAGCAGTTTAGTTCACCCGTCTTTGTTGTGTTCATCAGATGACTGCGTTTGGTGCTTTCCTTCACAAAGGAGCTTTCTGCAGAAATTACTTTAATTTGCTGGATCTGCTGGTGGTTGGAGTCTCCCTTGTTTCCTTCGGCATACAGTACGTACATATCACAACCAGCATTGCTGGATTATTTCAGTTCTGTACATTTGAAGACAGTCACTGTGTTCATGTTCAGCAGGTGAATGTTTGCTGTGTGTGTTTTGTCTGCAGATCGTCAGCTATTTCAGTGGTGAAGATCTTAAGGATTCTGCGTGTGCTTCGACCTCTGAGAGCCATCAACAGAGCCAAAGGACTCAAAGCCAGGCACTGCTATCTCTGTCTGACACAAGTATAATGTGAAGCTCACCAGATTTAAAAGATTGTGAAGATCTGTGTACAGGTGCTACAGTATTGGTTATATTCAGAAATGAGGTGCAGATTTATTGCAGTTAAAGTGAGAAGTCACAAAAATGTAACAGATAACAAAGAACATTTGACTTTGACAAAAAAAAGGTAACCCTTAATTTTGATTGTCCACTTTAGAGATTCTACTAACTAAATGTAACTTTGCAACTACATGTCAACTACAAGTCATTAGAATATTAGTAGTCTGTCTGCTTAATATCGGCTAATTCTTTAAGTCAAGTCAAGTCAAGTCACCTTTATTTATATAGCGCTTTTAACAATACAGATTGTGTCAAAGCAACTGAACAGCATTAATTAGGAAAATAGTGTGTCAATAATGCAAAAATGACAATAGTAAACCATAACAACTTCTTTTTCATTATTACTAATTTCTCTATACCTCACTCCTTGTTCAATAAAAGTTACTACACCTCCACCTGTTCCTATTTCCCTGTCTTTCCTTACATTTTCATAGCCTTCAATTCTAAAATCAAGATGAGGTTTTAACCATGTTTCTTGTACACAAATAACCTTTGGTTTCTGTTGTAAATCTTCAATATACTTTTTAAATTCCTGTCCATTTGCTAAAAGACTCCTTGCATTCCACTGAATTATCTCAAAATACATTATGTACCTACCCCATTAGTAGCCTGCGAACCTTGGGGACCACCTACAAGTGCTTCTTTAACCGACTCTACTGTTGTTTCTCTTATGTCCAAATATTTCTCAGCTGCTCTAATTATTATCTTAATTCTTTCTGTTCTACTTGTCGTTTGAGCCGAGCAATTAATCACCTCTGCCACGAATGTTACAAATTTAATTTTATCAACCACTAATGAATCCTTGTTGATTCTGCACTGATTCTTTTGATTTTGGATTTTCACGCTTGTAGCTTCATTTATTTTTGGTGCTTCACTACTTTTCACTCTTTTAATAGCATCAGCATATGATATTCCTTCTGTCATCTTGACATTTTGGACTTTTATTGCCCTTTTCCTGACTTCACATCCTCCATATGCTGAGCTATGTTCTCCCCCGCAGTTACAGCATTGCAGTTTAACATTTTCTCCACACTCCCCATATTGATGTTCTCCTGCACATTTACCACACCTTTGCCTACCTTTGCATACAGCAGCCACATGACCATATCTTTGGCATTTAAAGCATCTCAACGGCGGTGCTACATATTCCCTTACACTGTAGCTCATAAACCCAACCATCACTCTTGTTGGCAATACTTCTTCTTCGAACTGGATCATTACAGACAAACTGTCTTTCCTCACCCCATCCCTTGTATACTGCATCCGTTTAACTTTGCAAACCTTTGCTCCAGTTAAGCTCTTTTTAATCTCATCCTCTGATACTTCTGTTGGAATTCCATATATGACACCTTTAGTTGTTTTCCTCTCTTCCCATTTTGAGCATTTTACAGAATTACTTGCCAGTGTTTTTAATCGCAATGCTTTTTCTCTCTGCTTTTCATCTCTGCATATTAGCATTATATTTCCGTCACGTAGTGTTTTTGCATACTTAATGTTCCCTAGTTTCATTTTGAGTGCTTCCGTTATCTTTAATGGGTTCTTTGATCCAGGCACTTCAAATTTAATGATAACCTTATGTTCTTCCTTCCTTTCCATGATTCTTCGACTACTTTCCTCATTATCACTATCCGTATTATGTTGATGTACTTTCTTCCTTTTCCTATTTACTAGGTTCCACTCCATTTCAGTCCTACCTCCCTCACCAGCTTCTTCCATCCATTCCTCCTGTTCACTTCCTGATCCATCGTCACTTCCTACCATCTCAGCTCCAGTCACAGTTCAGTGCTGCCAACCGCCATAATAAAGTTATATTTATCACTTTAAACAACAGAGAGTAATAGAGATTTTACAGAAAAACAAAGCTACACGAAGCTACAATCACAAACCAGCAGCACTGCAAACAGGAAGCAGGAATAACACTGTCCAACAGCGACACCCGCAGGATTTTGATGGTGAATCTAAAAACACATTTTGTTTGGATGCAAACATTAGTCTTGCCTTGACATTCTTTATTGAGAATAGGGGTCATGTCATAAATGTTTGTTTGTTTGTTTGTTTTTGTTTTTACATTTTTAAGCATTATTTCAAAATGCTCTGATAACTGAACAACTGCAGTGTGAAATATTTTCAAAACAATCTCGCCACTTTTTGTAGTGAGAAGGAAGTGTTCGGACAATTCCTGTATATTTAATGCAGTGGACTCTTATAAAATTAAAATATCAGGCAAATTGCATTTCTCATGTCACGACTCCTTTAGAATAAGATTAAAACTCATAATCCCTTTTAATTGTAAAATGCACTAATGAACAAAACATTTTTCGGTAACACTTTACAATAAGGTTGTAATGTTAGTTAATGAACAATACATTTATTACAGTATTTATTAGTCTTTGTTAATGAAAATACACTCGTTCATTGTAAGTTCATGTTAATTCACAGTGCATTAACTAATGTTAACAAGCACAACTTTTGATTTTAATAATTAGTTAGTAAATGTTGAAATTAACATTGCCTAAGATTAATAAATGCTGTAGAAGTATTGTTCATGCTTAGTTCATGTCAACTAAAGTAGTTAACTAATGAACCTTATTGTAAAGTGTTACCTATTTTTCTTTTCTTTCTCTCTCTCTGCCAATGCAGCATGTGGTTCAGTGTGTGTTTGTGGCCATCAGGACGATTGGGAACATCATGATTGTCACCACACTTCTTCAGTTCATGTTTGCCTGTATCGGTGTGCAGCTGTTTAAGGTGCTCCAGCAAATACTTTCACATGAAAGCAAGATTTTGTATTTAACACACTCCATTAACAAGCAGTTTTCATTGTTACGTGATGAAAATGTGTTATCCTCAGGGGAAGTTCTACCGCTGTTCTGATGATGCAAAAACAAGTCCAGAGGACTGCAGGTGAGTGAATGAAGAGTTTCACAGTGAATACACAGTGTCTGTGCCTGTGTTCCACCATCTTTTTGTCTTTCTAGAGGGACGTTTATCGTGTACAGTATTGGTGAGACGGCACTGCCACAAATGTGTGAGAGGATCTGGTACAACAGTGACTTTAACTTTGATAATGTGCTGATGGCTATGATGGCCCTCTTCACCGTCTCAACGTTTGAGGGCTGGCCGGCGTAAGACCATAGCGCACCACACACACACACACACACACACACACACACACACACACTAATAAGAACTGATCACTATAAGACAATAAACCTAAAGAAGCTAAAACTATGAAACTAAAATAAATCCTAAGTAAAACAGATTGACAGCTTTTATGCCTAATGGTTATTTGTAAAGCGCTAAACACAAACATTAGAAGCCATAATTCTACAGTTAAAGAGAATACACTTTCATGACTGTTTCTTAACACACTTAAATACACTTATTTTACATTAAAGTATATATTAGTTTACTGTAAATGCTTGTCAGTACAGTACACTTAACAATATACAATATACACAATATACGTAGACAATAGATGTAATTATGAAATTACATACACTGCAAAAAAAGATTTTCTTACGGTCTGTGAGAATATAACTATAAAACAGTACAGTATGATTATAGCAGCTGCCTGCATTTTAAGAACACCGTACACGTCTGCATTTGACTGCTGTGTGTCTGATGCTAAATGGTGAACTGTACTGTAAGTATTCTAATATCACATCATAAATCAGTGGTTCTCAATTGAAATATTAAAATGCAAGTATGTAATTGTGTATAGTTAAAAACAAATAGACTGAACTATTTCCCACATCTTCTGTTGAAATGCATTGGTCCGTTGAGTGTGTTTTGTCTCCTGCAGTCTGCTGTACAAGGCCATCGACTCAAAGAAGGAAAACATGGGTCCCGTCTACAACTACCGCGTGGAGATCTCCATCTTCTTCATCATCTACATAATCATCATCGCCTTCTTCATGATGAATATTTTTGTGGGTTTTGTCATTGTCACGTTTCAGGAGCAGGGCGAGAAAGAGTACAAGAACTGTGAGCTGGACAAGAACCAGGTCTGCAAGTTCATACGGATATTATTGTGATCCAGCTAGGATATGGATGAAAGACGAGGGTGTGAGTTTTCTTGTGTGTTTTGACAGCGCCAATGTGTGGAGTACGCTCTGAAAGCCCGTCCGCTGAGGAGATACATCCCTAAAAACCCGTACCAGTATAAGTTCTGGTATGTGGTGAACTCCACGGGCTTTGAGTATGTCATGTTTGTGCTCATCGTCCTCAACACACTGTGTCTGGCCGTTCAGGTGAGGAGACGGATCTGAACATCAGCACTGTTACACAAACACAAGCGTGAACACAATAGGAGATGCTTATATCAGGATGTTGTAGAGGATATTCATCATTCTGCAGACCAAAATCAGTTACAGTGGTTTGGAATGACACGAGGGTGATTAAATGACTACAGTTTTTAATTTGGGGGCAAACTGTCCCTTTTAAGCTCACAAAAGAAAGTACTGAAGGATTGTACTAGATTCCACATAAAAAATGATGTTCTTTTTTATTTTCTATGTATCGTACACAGCATCACGGCCAGTCACGTCTTTTCAATTATGGGATGGACATTTTGAACATGGTGTTCACGGGTGTCTTTGCAGTCGAAATGATTCTCAAACTGGTTGCCTTCAAACCAAAGGTACATTTTTTTTTTGTCTGGCTATGATGCAGTGATGTCAGAGCGCTTTTACCCCTGTCCTGTGATGTTTAACCCTATCCTCCCCTCGCTGGTGTCTGTCTGATTAGGGTTATTGTGTGGACCCCTGGAATGGGTTTGATGCTCTGGTGGTGATTGGCAGCGTAGTAGACATCGTTCTGAGTCAGGTAGACCCCCGACTTTCCTCTCGTCTGTCTGATCTTTTTCTCACCTCTGCTAGTTGCTGTTGTCTGATTTTGTGTACGTTTAAATCACTGCTCTCTCGTCCTTCAGTGTGCTGTGTTTATGAATCTATCTGACACTATGCTTTCAGGAAGTCTTATTTATACCCAGGTTGCAGAATTTAGGCAACAGCAAAATGCTAAAACATTTCAGATCAGAAGACATCAAATGTGATTATACAGATGTATTATAAATATTTGTGCTGACTAATAAATGATATGGGAGTCTCACAATACCTGTCAAGAACATGTCATATTTGTCCCCAAAATCATCCTATCTGGTTTAGGACCTTTAAGATTGTTTGCATTGTGATTATTTTTATGACAATTAAACACATTTAAACCCCAAATTCAGATGCAGAAAAATCTCATTGTAGGAAAAAAAAAAAACCCACTTATTTTCATGTACTTAGTTTACAGTATTTATACAGTAGTATGTATTGTTCCTTTAATCTGTACGGAATACTGTACAGTAATCCAGTTATTATTATAGAAACAAATAAATAAATAAAAGCTGACAGGGTGATCAAGGCCCCATTCTTCCTTGTTGAGCGAGGGACAATAGTCGTTTAATATATTATTAGTATAAACATTCTTTGAATATATTAATAATATTGTGTAGACTATAATAATAATCACAGCTGATTTTACTCATTCAAAGATTTTTTTGTGAATTAAAAATTACCTGATAATTTTTTTTGGAGGTAATTATTACCTAAAATGTAATTAATACCTAAATAAAATGTAGGTATTAATTACATTTTAATTAATTTTTTTTATAATTGAAATAAACTTTTAACTATACTTAAAGTAGATTTTAAGTATCAGTGAATTTATAAAAATGATTTATGTATTACATGAACTTGCTGCTTCTGCGATTTGACTTGGTGTTTTGTAATTAGATTTCAAATGATTTACTCTCAAAATAATCGCGTCTGTTTAAAACAGTCTTACAGCTTAATTTGAAGAATTCTCAATAAAACCATGTACACAGTTTAGTTTTCAGGTCAGGAGCAGGTGTAAAGTTTAGTCTGAGCAACTAACATTTAGAAAGTATAAAAAGTTCACGAATATAACAATTTACATAAGAATGGTTTTATTTCTGATTTTTATGAGTTCTCACGTGAGCTCTGCTCATGTTTCATGAATGAGACACATTGAGAATTATGAGAACCACAAAAATAAATAAATAAATCAAGTGAAACGTCTGGACACATTAGAGTATGTGTCTTGCAGATGTCAATGCAAAAGGTTTCCATTTTCTTAATGCAAAGTATAGTTTTATTTATTTTTTATTTTTTTTATGGTAAAATGTGATGTGGGCATGCTATTATGAGATTCGTCATATAAAAACAAGCATGTTATATATAAATACCCAGACTGCCAAGCTGTTGTTATTGTAGGATGTGTCTCAATCTGCTCCCTAGTTACAGTGCACTGGTTAGGTAGTAGGCCATCAGGAATGTCCCGTTGTCAAAAAGAACACAATTCCCCACAAAAAAAACAGCGAGCATTCACTTCACTTGTCATGGCATGCCATCATGTCCAGTCTCTCAACTTGACAGAAATGAAGGAGGAGCACATCTGTGGTACAATGTAGATGCATGATTAAAAAAGTGACAAAAGTGACGTGTAGCCAAGTATGGTGTCCCATACTTGGAATTTGCACTCTTCATTTATCCCATTCAAGTGTGCACACACAGCAGTGAGTAGTGAACACTCACCTGGAGCAGTGGGCAGCAGTTGGGGGTTTGGTGCCTTGCTCAAGGGGTCTCACCTCAGTCGTGGTATTGAAGGTGGAAGAGAGCGCTGGTCATTCACTCCCCCACCGACAATCCCTGCCGAATCTGAGACTCAAACCCGAGACCTTTGGGTTACAAGTCCGACTCTCTAACCATTAGACCACGACTGCTCCTAAAACAAAACAAGTCCAAATGTTTAGTGGTTTAAGACGCTTTATAGTGTCAGAATTAGTGTGTGTTCACAATATGCTGACTGACGTAATGGGGAAGTAGGGAGTGGAATGAGACAGCAACAGTGTGTCGCTCTTTCTGTGTATGACTGCAGCATCATAACTGTGACTTTCTTCTGTCTTTTTCTTCCCACTTTCTGTTCCTTTGTCCATTCATCTCTTTCTTCCAATCCTCCTTTCCTCTCTCATCTCTCTGTTTCGCTGGGTGACCACAGCACTATTTTGCCGATGCATGGAACACGTTTGATGCCTTAATTGTTGTTGGTAGCATCGTTGACATTGCGATCACAGAGATCAATGTAAGTAAAAGCGGCATCCAAGCCCAGCATCTCTGTCTGTTTTTGTCCTGATATTGAAGATGAGGCTTATGTGGGTCATTTTCAGGAAAGGGGCCATTTGTTTCCACATCTTACTGCTGATACAAACAGGAGACATGTAGTCACATTCTATGATCAATGAACTCTGTTTAGTGAGCGATCGTTTCACATACAATGTTTGTTCTTCAGCTAAATATCAGCCAGCTGCCAGTTGTAATAGGTTAAAAGAAATAATCTCATCCTAACTATTTGCAGTTATTGAAATGATTTGCATTTATCTTTGTCCCTGTGCATTTTTTTGGCCTTTCCCCCATTATTTGGATAGGGCAGTGCAAGGGACAGGGAGCATTGGAGGAGGAGCAAGGGGAAGTGGTTTGGGAAAAGACCTGTGCTGAAGCTCAGTCTACTGTTATACATGCGTTCTCTATGAATCCCCTGAATCAAGCCCAAGAGGCCGGTGTTATCCTGGACAAATAGGCTCTTATACCTCCTGATAAGTGAAGAAGTGATCTGTGAAGGTCTTGTGCAGATGCAACAAGCAGTCTGATGCAGAATGCGGTCCTGAGCCTAAGCTGTGGGTTAGAAAGTGGCTTATGGATAGAAACACAAGAGTGACATGTTGAGCGAGTTGATAAAAACAAGAACTACAGATTCAGGATTAGAGATAACAACCCACATTTGTTGACCATTAATCTGAATGTGGGAAGGAAACCCCACAGTGTTTATGGCAGTGACATCCAAAGGCCTTTTGGCCTGAGGTTCTTGAAATCCTTTTCCAAAAGAATGAAGGCATGAAAGCTTCAGGCACAAATAGCACTGTTTTCTGAGAATGACCTTTATTTACTGTTTAGAGTGACCCAATAGAACTGAACTGAATTACTGAATTCCTTTTTTTTTCTTTTGTGTATTTGTAAACTCCGTGTTGAGGAGAGTGTCTAGGCATAATTAGTTTGAAAAGAAACAATTGCATTTCATGTATTTCATCATGAAGAAGCTCAATAATTCAGGCATGAGTTTGCTACATAGCTATCTATAACACACACACACACACACTATATACTATATGATGATTATATGAGTTTTAATACGAGCCGTTTGATTTGTTGAAGCACACAGAAGCTGCAGTATTTGCAGTATAGACAGTGGTAAGGTGCCCGGTGTGTTGTCTTGAAAAGAAGATCCTTGTCATGACTATGGGACCATTAAGCATTTGTCGTTGGGAATATGAAGCCTGTAGTGCATGCACAAACTCTGCATGAAAATTACTAGTGAATGATGCAGAACATTAAAACACTCAAAGAACGGTCTGTTCACATACTCATCGCACACAATCCACACACTGTGCGATGTGTGATAGAGACACGCTGAAGTATAGAGAGTGGAAACACATGATGCCTTATTAACATGAATGCTGTCTGGTGTTTTTCTCAGAACACGGAAGACAGCGCAAGAATTTCCATCACATTCTTCCGTCTGTTTCGTGTCATGCGCTTAGTGAAGTTGTTGAGCAGAGGAGAGGGCATTCGTACGCTCCTCTGGACCTTCATCAAATCATTTCAGGTACACTCATTTTATAACTCAATTTATTAAATGACTTTCTGGAATCCTTGTTTGTGATTGGTCAGTTTGGGCATTGAGTGGACAAATTATTGTAGATAACTAATTATCCAATATACAAGTGACAATTTTACATCTCCCATATCACTCAACACTCAAGTTCATTTGTGCTAGAGGTCTGCATTCCCGCAGCTCTCCCGCGGGAACCGACCGGATTTTTTGCGCTGCGGGATTAAATTCCCGAATAAAACGTTTTATTTTCTCTGACACTTTTTTTCCTACTGTGTTGCATAAAATAGGCATATTAAACGAATTTTGTGTCTTAAGATAATTCATATAAATTCAAGTCAAAGTCAATCAATTCAAGACTCTTGACAAGACGAATAAAATAACAAAATTTTGTGCAGACTACACTTTTAGTTGTCAGCCTATCTCTCTTTCTTTCAATAGAGGAAATTTAAATGTGAGATTCTGGAAACGAGATCTAAATTTAGCAGGAACGGTCGGGTCAGGAAGAAAATTATTCTAAGCGGACAGCGGGTGAACCAAGAGTGAATATATAGCGGGAGCGGGTGGGTGCGGAATAGAACCTTGCGGGAGCGGGACTAAAAAAACAGTACCGCGCAGACCTCTAATTTGTGCCATTTCTTATGTCTCAGAATCATTAACTTTGACTGTGATTAAAAAGCTGAGAATAAAACCTGAAGTTTATGTGTCATCAGTTAAAGCGAGAAGTTGGAAAAAAAGTCTGGGCATTATAGCAGCTTTCATTGGCCAATAACCACCTACTTAGAGAGGAAGAGGCTATGTCACTGGCAAGCAAAGCATCCAAACACGGTTCGGTTTTTTCAGCATCATGTTTTACTGATGGAGCAGGGAGTCCACAGGGCTGGACAGAACCAGCAGAGGAGGAAGGGCTAGGGTGCTGAATGAAACCAGTCACTCATGTCATGTTGAACAGGTCTGGCTGGAGAGGAAGGGCTGTAGGGGTGGGAATTAATTCCAGCAGGGAAAGGGCTATAAGCACTGACTCTGAGATGGACTGTCACTGGGCAGTGGACGCTGTCTCCAGGACAGATAAGGTGGTGGGTACTGGCTCAGGGTCTGTGGTGGGTGTGTATGCTGGCTCGGGGTCACAATCCTCTTCCACCTCATCCACTGTGAAGGGGGATTCACTAAATTGAAGTACCAATTCAATGAAGTCGCAAAATGTCCCTCGAGAACCATTGACAGGGAGTAGATCAGTGGTTCCCAACCACATTCCTGGAGGCCCCAATCACTGCACATGAGCTCATTAGTAGAGACTCCAAAATCTGAAATCCAGGAACAGGGTTGGAAACCACTGAGGTAGAGAATTTAGTGGTTCTTTAAGTCTGACTTGATAAAAAGATATGATATGCTAGATCAGGGGCATCCTATGCTGCTCCTGGAGGGCCAACATCCTGCAGATTTCTAGCTCTAACCAGCTCCAACACATTTTTTTGGAAGTTTCTAATGAGCCTGAAGACTCTGATTAGTTGGTTCAGGTGTGCTTAATTGGGGTTGGTGCTAAACTCTGCAGGACAGTGGCCCTCCAGGAACGGGTTAGGGCACCCCTGTGCTAGCTCCAAAAACTCATGGGTGTAGTCTAGGGCTGTCCAAACTCGGTCCTGGAGGGCCGGTGTCCTGCAGAGTTTAACTCCAACCTGCCTGCAAGTGTCTAGTATGCCTATTAAGAGCTTGATTAGCTGGTGCAGGTGTGTTTATTTGGGGCTGGAGCTGAACTCTGCAGGACACCGGCCCTCCAGGACCGAGTTTGAACAAACCTTATTGGAATCAACCATTCAGGATGAGGAGGAGACTAACGGGTACTAGATGCATTTCCAAGTTGGTTCTTCAGCCGTGGAGTGAAGGAGAGAGTTGAGGCTTGGATCTAAATGCAAGCTATAAATTAATTTAAAGAAACCCAAAAACTTAGTAACACAGGAATAAAGAAACAAAAACCACAGCATCACAGATTACTAGACAAAAAAAATAAAAAAATAAATGAAGGCAAGAACAAGAACCGGCAAGGATCAACTAAATCAGAGGCATATATAGACAAAGAATAATGAGCAACTGAACTAGACACAAGGTGAACATAATCAGAAACCATGGAAACTAATAGAAGCAAGAACCCACACAGGAAGACAAAATTGAAACAATGCCAAATAAACTTCAAAATAAAGTCTTAGGAACCACAGGCACATCAGAAACATGACACATTTACTTACGTGATGTAGACAATTTAGCCATCTGAAGAAAAAAAAAATCTACTTTTTTAAGTAACTTATTTTAAATTTGAAAGTTAAAAAAAAATAGAGAGAGAAAAAAAAAACTCCCATCTAAATAAACTGGGAGTATCTCAATTCTGAATTGTTGATTGAAATCACATACGTTGGATGATAACTCACGACTGATTTCGGAGGCTAACTATTAGCTAACTAACTAGTCCATATAAAGAAGTAACTTGGATTTCAGATTAATAAAATACATTGTGTAATGCTTCACTTCATCTTATAGTTTATTTATCAATATTCAATAATGAAGACGGGCTGATCTAATTTCCTCTGTGTCTCTCAGGCTCTTCCATATGTGGCTCTACTTATTGCCATGTTGTTCTTCATCTATGCTGTCATTGGAATGCAGGTAAATCATCTGCTGGTGTCATATAGTAAACCTGTTGTGAATTATGATAATGTGATGGTTTTATTATTTTAGGTGTTTGGGAAGATCGCCATGGTGGATGGAACCAGTATTAATCGTAACAATAATTTCCAGACCTTTCCACAAGCTGTGCTTCTGCTGTTCAGGTGTGTTCACGAGAATATTGTGTGTTTGTGAGCCTTACTGGAAGGATGAAGCTGTACATACTTATTATCAAAGCAGTGTAAAATAAGTGACATAACATACAATAATACTAGTGTAATATTAACTAGTAAAAAATATGAAGGTGAGTGAATGTTTTCAGTAAGCATAGCTAACAAATTTATGCATTAAAAATATAACATTTAATCAGAAACCAAGTAGTACATTCTTTGCTGAATTGCTAAGTTTGGTCAGGCTATGCACCTCCTCCTTTTGAATACCAAATCTACGAAATGTCAAAGTTTTGTATGTTGGTCGGCTGTCCGTGATGCACCGTACCAGAGAGGACTAATTTGTAATAAGAGTTCAAATCAAAATGAATTTGCCAATTATTGTAATAATACAAAAAAGTCCAGGACAGTCATTCATTGTTTTTTTTTCTCTTACCGTATGTCAGATGTGCGACGGGTGAGGCATGGCAGCTGATCATGTTGGCGTGTTTGCCTGGCAAACAGTGTGACTCTGAGTCCGACTATAACCCTGGAGAAGAGAAAACCTGCGGCAGCAACTTCGCTATCCTCTACTTCATCAGCTTCTACATGCTCTGTGCTTTTCTGGTACCTCAGAAGATCTCAGCTTTCAAGATGTGTTGTATTTGTGTGTTTAGTACTTCTATTCAGTCTCTATAATCATGCATCTACTCTTGTGTAGGGCTGTCAAAATGACTGAAAAACGAAATTCGAATTTTCTACTGTTTAAAATAATGTTTATAAACCATATATAATTAATAAAGTTGCTTAAACAATTAGAAAAAAGAAAAAAAAACAGCATCATGCATGTATGTATAGATTAATACAAAGGACCGAAAACCAATCACAAAGAGTAGGCTACTTTCTTCATTTAAAAACATGAGATACAGTAGGATGGGGAAAACCGCCAGACATGTTTTTTAAAAGTTGAACTTACATTAATTTTACATTAATTTTGCTTTCTAAACATGCCGCTCTCTTGTGCGAGACGTGAGTGCAACGGTGATAGATGTCCCTCTAGAAAATGTAATAAATATGCATTCTGTGTGAACGGCTTGGTTTCAGTTTTGACGTAAATAACATCTTCTCCACACTGATGTTCTCGTTTTCCACAATATACTGTATGAACAACGTAGCCGCGCCGCATCTAGTGGGTTCAACTGGATAGGCTAACAAAAGCATTAAAATGCAATGAAACTTACATCGTCGTCGCATTTCGTGCGCCACTGATAGGCTGCCTGACAGCTGACCTAAAATTCGAATGCAACGTTTTTGCATTCGAATGTGTATTTATTATTTTTTTTAATTCGACGAATATTCGAAATTAGAATTTTTTTTTGACAGCCCTACTCTTGTGTGTAACGGACTCAGGCTTGGTGTTGGGTTTGAATACATTTGCTGAAGGTTATGGAAAGCAACAATCCAAATCAACAGGCAAAGGGATGGTCAAAAATACAAGCATGAGTCGAAGATTTGGAATAGACAGTCCAAATAAACATCCAAATCAGAAACAATAATCGAAGAGTCCAAAAAAACAGGCAATGGTCATAACAAGAAGCAGTCACAATAGCAATAGAAACCACTCAGTAAGACTGGCAATACTTCGCAATTTAATACTGGAAAGCATGGCTTTTTATACAGAGCAAACAGGACGTGACTGTAAAGAAAATGGTGTGAGATCACTATTCGGGTGAGGGCTCCCTCTGGTGGTTGGAGGGAACAGATGATTCACTGTGTTCTTGCTCTTTTTCTCTTCAACATTGCTTTGTTTCCGTACTCAGTAATAATTGTTTTTATTTTGTTATTTGACATAAATGATATTGCTCAGTTTTGTTATTGTTCTATTTCACCAGATCATTAATCTGTTTGTCGCTGTCATCGTGGACAACTTTGACTACTTGACACGTGATTGGTCGATTCTTGGACCACATCATTTAGATGAATTCAAGAGGATTTGGTCGGAATATGATCCTGAGGCCAAGTATATATCCAAAAGATGTTTTACTTCCAGATCACTCTGTGTGTGTTTTGTTTGACAGTGAATACTGTGTGTGTGTATCAGGGGCCGTATAAAACACTTAGATGTGGTGACGTTACTGCGCAGGATTCAGCCGCCGCTGGGCTTTGGCAAGCTGTGTCCTCATAGAGTGGCTTGCAAGGTATAAAGCACATAAAGCACACTCACACAGACATAGATTTTGCAATTTGAAGTTCTATACAAGATTTGTTTTTCTGTGGTTTAAGTAGTGTCTCCAGGATAAGAAGATTTAATGCAAAATCAAGCAAATTAAGCTTTTTTCCCCCCAGGCAGCTTGCATTTGATCTCATTTCCACAATTTGTTGGAAAAACAAAACAAAACAACAGCAACCATGAAGTGGAAAAGCAGTATTAGATAATCATAATTCTTCATTCTGAGCCCTAACAAATTAATCACTATGTAGCCTTGTTTATGTTTCTATAGTTTATATGTTAAGCATGTGAGGCAAAATTAAACTTTCTATAGGATTATTGATACTATTAAACTACTTTTTATTTACTGAACATTATATAACATTATATACTGACATACTTGTCCTAATAATGCCTGATTTTACCAGTTATATAGATTTCATTAAGTGCAATGTTTTACACTTTTTTTTTTTTTACCATTTCTGGTGAATGGAATCACTGATAATACTGTGATTAGATGGATGGAAAAAATGCAAAACAATGCTACAACAATGAGCAATTATGTAAATGCCAATTTAGAAAAAAACAAACATAAAATAATGATTTAAAACGTATAAAATGTACAGTTGATTACTTAACATATTGGTTCAGTGACAGTATGCAAGCTATTGTATGACACAAAATACACAATTCTGTATTTTCAGCAAAGCAGAATTATGAATATTTCTATGGCCTTGTGCATGGGCGACCAGGACCAAATATTCAGTATTATTCAGTCATTAACACTAATTACATGAGTACATCATGAATATTGGTGGGTTTTCACTGTAAAAAATGCGGCAAATATTGCTGCAGTTTTTGAGAAAAGCCATAGTAAATTCTGTAATTTTGGACCGCAAAAACAAAAAAGGACTGTTCAAGAGCATGTGATATAATATTAATAAAGCATATATAATATTAATAAAGGAAGTGTAAATATAAACATGCATTAGATGGATTATACTCACAGACTAAACACAGTCTAAACTCCCCTCTTTCTCTTAATATTGTGTCTCCTCAGAGGTTGGTTGCCATGAACATGCCACTAAATAGCGACGGTACGGTCATGTTCAATGCCACACTGTTCGCTCTGGTTAGAACTGCTCTGAAAATCAAGACTGAAGGTAAAGCTTTTGCAATGCAGACTTTCACATGTCTGTGCTGGTGTGAATGGGTCATTAATTATGACTGTGTGTCTCCCAGGGAATATGGAACAAGCCAATGAGGAGTTACGAGCCGTCATCAAGAAGATCTGGAAGAGAACCAGCATGAAACTCCTGGACCAAGTAGTGCCACCTGCTGGAGGTAAAACACACACACACACACACACAGACACACAGACACACACACACACAGGTTTCCATATTTTATGGGGACATCCATGGGGGCTTATTGATTTTTTTTTATACTGTACAAACTGTATTTTCTATCCCTACCCCTAAACCTACCCTTCACACAAAGATTTCTGCATTTTTTGATTTTCAAAAAAACTTAATTCTGTGTGATTTATAAGGTAACACTTTATTTTGATAGTCCACTTTAGGCATTCTACTACCTATAAGTAACTTTGCAACTACATGTCAATTAGCAGTCATTAGAGTATTAGTAGACTCTCTGTTTAATATCTAATAACACTTTATTTTGATGGTCGCTAAATAGACGTTCTACTGACTATAAGTAACTTTGCACACACACACACACACACACACACACAATGTGTCCTATGTCAAGGAACTTGTGTTTATACGATTTTATAATGTATAGGTCATTCCTTTTATGTAGTACGTTTTGAATGTCCTGACACGCTCATGCAGTCATGTCTGGATGAATGGTTCTTGTCGAGTGGATGCAGCCATGCGCTATGTAGGGTCACAGAGATTCTAGAGGCAGGGAAACACCCTGGACAACCTGGCCAGAACATTAAAATGGACAGTTAAAATGCACACACACATTCATACTCAAGTCAAGTCAAATTTATTTGTATTGCGCTTTTCACACTTTACAGAAAAGTCACACGGTGATGTCAAAAATGCTTTAGTGCTTTACCATAGTACAAGATTTAGTGCTGGGCCATATGATGATCTATCAGATTTTAGATCTAGCCATATTGTATTAATAGTGTTTTCTACCACAAATATCAGTGCTGCAGTGAAAGGCAATAAGAGATTTGATCGGATGTTTCAGGTGAACAGTCTGAAAAGTCTAATGCTCGGGTAATTAAGGGATTTAGGCAAAGGTCAGTTTTGTTGTAAATGAGAGTAAAGAATTCTCAGAAAACATCAAATGATACGATTCAAGTGAAAAATAGACAGTTGTCAAAGTGTCTGATCTATTGTGTTTAGAATTTTCCAAATTTAATTAGAAGTCTTTTAAACATCAATGATGAGAAATATTTAGGTTTGGTTTAGATTTAATTTCAGTTAGTAGCATCTCTGATTTCAGGCAGAATTAGTTATAATGTGATAGTGTTCTTCTCTGTGGTTAAAAATCACTTGTTGTGGCAAAGATTTTGTTTAAATCACCCATCTCTCAGTAATTAAAAAAAAAGAGCAAGCCAGAGGTGACGGTGACAAGGAACCAAAAACTCAATTTTGGTGGTAACAGGAGAAAATAAACCTCTGGCTAAACAACATTCATACACTCACTCACATCTGCAGACAGTTTTTACAGGGTCTGATTCACCTAAAGTGCATGACTTTGAATTGTGGGAAAACCAGAGCACGGGAAGGAAAGCCAAAACGAGAAGAACATGCAAATTCCTCACAGAAAGGCTTCCTGGCCGGGACTCAAACCAGGAAACTTCTTGACATGACAGATATTTCCTAGAAAACATGTTTTGTTTAAAAAAAATTCAGTTAGAGAGAGAGAAAAAAAAAAGAGTAACACCTGCAATATTTCCTAATTAACTGTCAGTTTTTCATTGTGGACGTTCATCAGCATGGCAGCATGACAGCATGACAAAAATGAACATCCACTCAAAACAAATTTAAAATGTACAAAAAACAAATTCTAAACTAATTAACCATTACTAATATGATTTTCAGTGTACCAAAGCATATTGATGGGGACATGAAAATGCACTGCATGACAGGAATGACTCATGAACTTAATAACATAAATGACACTTTTTTAACTTCATACATAGGGGTTTGTGTAATGATATGAGTAGGTCATTGGCTGTTTGTGTGGTCTGTGTGTTTAGATGATGACGTCACTGTGGGGAAGTTCTATGCCACTTTTCTGATACAGGACTACTTCAGGAAATTCAGGAAACGCAAGGAGCAAGGACTTGTGGGATGCCAACCCTATTTAAACAGCACCACCGCTCTGCAGGTGAACTAAAACTGTAAAAACATTGGGCTCTGATTTACTGAAGGTTTAAAACTAATTTTGGCCATTGTGTAAAGAAAATACAGCAGAAGTAGATTTAAAGGGGTCATATGATGCTTTTTTAAAGATCATTATTTTGTGTATTTGGTGTATCAGAATATGCTGACATGCTTTAATGTTCAAAAAACTAACTGCGGTTACTGAAACCACGCCTTCTTTCTTTGCGTGCACATTTGGGTGGCATTATGCTAATATTTCCACATAGTGAGGTAGATATGTGGGGGCGTGTTAGAACAAGCCGTTTTAGGGGGGCGTGGCAGAGTCTTTGATAAAGAATATCTCTTTGGTTTTGAGACTTTAGTCTTTGCAGCTTCAGGGATCTTATCTATGCACAATCAGCTTGTAACACTCCAAAGAGAAAGGAAAACTTGAAATCGCATCATATGACCCCTTTAATGAATTATTTTAAATATGAAATGGTGTGTTTTTATCTGTCTTTTCTGCAGGCTGGTCTGCGCACACTGCATGATATCGGCCCTGAGATCCGTCGAGCCATATCATGTGATCTACATGATGAAGGTCTAGTAGACGTCAACCTCCATGAGGAGGAAGAGATATACGGGGTAGAGCACTTCAGTCTTTATCAGTGCATATGTAACTAAATAGTAGTGCACAGTAGTGCAAACTAATAGTGCATATGTAACCAAATATCATGGGTTTGGTTCCAAGGGAATGTGTGATTGAGGTTCTATTATTGTGTGATTGAGGGGCTTCATAGGTTTTGGATTAAATTTAAAAGCAATTTTTGCAAATTCAGAATGAACCACTTCATATTTTGATTACATTTTTTTCAATTAGAATATTGATTTGAATGATATGTAGTACGTTCTCTAATGCAGGGTTCTCCAACACTGCTCCTGGTGAGCTGGGCTGTGTTCCACTTCGTTTTTTATGCCCTTCACTTGCTAAATTCCCTCTGTCTCTTTGAATTGCATGTATGTCATTGATTATGTTGCATGAGTGCCCACTAATGCCGGAACCCTTGCAATGGGCTGAATTGGAACGTCCTAAGCCCTTGATCACTTGGAATCTGCTATGGAGTTGATATATTATTTGCATTTTTTATCTTACAAATTCATTTGATGCAGTATTCTATATGAATATAATGCTTGGGCTGTTTAAAATTTTTTTTTTTTTTTTTAATAAAATATTAAAATTTTTTAGTGTAGGGGTAAATAAAACACGATCTGTGGTGACATCACAATCGTGTTGCATTGTGGCAGCCTGAGGTGTACATATGAAATTGCTGAATTAACACAAATGACCCATTTCAAAAGTTTAATTACACTTGATTGATACTGTGTGTTGTTACCTGTATGATCCTTTAAAGTTTTTGTTTTGTGTTCATGAGTTCCTTGTTAAACTTGTTGTTTAAGCAACCACTGTTGTTCAGAACAAGAAAAAAAAAACCCTGGTCCAAGTTTTAAATGAAAGTAAATACATCTTGTTATAAGGACCTTTACATATTTTTACTGGAAAACCCATCAGTGTATATAATTAAAAATAAGTAATTTGATTTGTCTGTTCATGAAAATGTAGGGAATCCATGGGAATTGTTATTGATCCTGTTGTTTGTGTGTGCAGAGGAATGGAGTTGTGGTTGGAAATCATGTGAGTGGAGATCAGTGCAGCATCGTCACACAGCGTCCTCTGCAGCTTCCACTTCCTCTGTGCTCCACCCAAAATGACTGTCCGTCGATGTCAGACAAATCATCCAACTCAAATATCAACAATGCCAATGTGCCATCGGCCTCTGCCTTTCCCAACGGCTGGCACAGTCGCTGCCGGCGGCTCTCCGGGACCCTGGTGTCCTCTCTGAGCTCCTACCTCAACCTCAAGAGTGATGGAGAACTACAGCTCAGGAGGTGAGAGGTCACAATACCACTGAAATTACCACAGAAAACAAAGTCATAAAAACAAAGAAAAATTGGGCTTACCCTTGGTAAATATGAGCCAAACAGGCCATGGAAAAATAACTTTGCTGTTTATCCTTCATTCAAAATATTCACTAATATCTAACCTGTAATTATTAAAATAATTGAAAGAAAAAAATAATTGAAATAAAAAGATCTTAATTGAAAGATGAAGATTCTTAGAACCAAACAAATGTTTTCTCCTATACTGTTGATGAACATATGGCAATAGATCTGAGACCATTCCTCCATACAGAATCTTTCCTGATCCTTCATATTAAAACATTCATACTTATAGACTGTTTTCTTCAGCTCAATGGTTTTCTAAAGGGGTTTGATTTGGGAACTGTTATGTCCATGACTCCATGGCAAAACCACTCTGGTAACCTCTGTTCCCTTTCGAAAGGTAACTTGTGCATAGTGGCTAATAACTTGCCCTAGAGGGCACTATGAGGGAATGCCTCCTGCATGACTGGTGTCTGAAGCATCAGTCTAAACATGACAATGAACTTGACATTGGCAGGCGGCAGCCTATGACGTCACAACTGGTGCGGTCGAGAGTATAAAAGGGCACCTGTGAAATACGTCAACCTCTTTATTGTCTTCAGGAGACCGTTTGTTTGTACATGAGTTAGGAGCACACGCGTTTAGCTCCTGAGGGAGCAGAATGTGCGCACTGAAAGGATTTCTCAATGAAAGCTTCATTCGTGCCGTCCCTATTCTCGAGGGATGTGGGACACACTTCAATGCTGTCTTCTCTTCGAGCAAGCTGAATGCGCTAGGGATGATGCATTCATGAGACTGACAACAAGAGACAGGTAAGGAACTCTTTCCTTTCTGCTCTCTCCTAAGGGATAGTAGTTAGTGTTTACATGAGCGCGTTCGGCTCTCTTTAAGGAGCAATGCATTCACATCTGTTCTCGTATGATTCTTTTCAGAGTGATATAATCTGTCATTTGAACTAGCAGGCTTGAGGTTAAATTGTGCGCTTTTCACGAGGAGGTTGCAGTAATTGGTTCCACCCAGGCTTGACTCTCTCTTGAGGGATGAGTTGAGCGCCTGCACCCCGCAGTCGGGTCCCGCGACACCCATTACCATACAGATAATTTCTGTCTGTACATACTGCTTGTCCTTGTGAGCCTTCTGTTTTTCCTTTGATCTCCATACTGAGGCAGAGAGATTGTAAGGGATTCCATATTTGGTGGAAATGTGTTGATGCCTCTTTTCTGTTTCTCAGTAGCTGAGGCGTCCTCATTGAAGGCTCTGACCTGGCCATTTGGGTTTTTAGGTTTTGCTGAATGGCAGGTTCAGTAAGGAGCTCTGCTCTGATAGCATCATCAAGTCGTTAGGCTTTCTGTAAGCCTCCTTGGTAAGCCGTTCTGAGTATAGGACGTAGTTTGGCCTCCTCTGATCTTAAAGAGTTGTTATGCTGAGGCCTCCCTCCTCAGAGCTCCATCATGCAGTGGTGCGGAGTTGTTAGGCTTTCTGTGTCTCCTTGGCCGCTGCTTTGAGGTAGGGTTACGTATGAGCCCAGCTATAGGCTAGCAAGTGCAAGTTGTAGGCTCTCTGTGAGCCTCAGTTTACATGCATAACCAGAGATGTTTCCTTTCGAAAGGGAACTCGTACTGTGTCCCCTAGAGGGCGTTATGGGGAACGGTATACTCATGCCGCCATGCTGAAGGGATGAGTGCCTTATTGGCTGAGCTAAGTCAAAGACTCAAAGGAGTCCTCACCCCTGCACCAGCAACACGATCATAGACTGGAGCTTCTCAAGAACGGAGGCCTCAACAGGAGAGAAGAAGCCTAACTACATTCTTATTCAGGCCAACGTCCAAGGAAATTCACAGAGAGCCTAACACTCAGAGCTAACTGGCCTACGAAGCTCTGCAGAGTGGAGGCCTACATATACCACCTCTTAAATGAGAGGTGGCCTAACAGCACTCCACACTAAGGTCAGTAGCTAAGGAGGATCCCAGAGAGCTTAACAACTTAGCATACTACCCTACCGCCTAGCCTTGAGGCCTAACTATGCCCCGCACTCAGGACATATTGTAAGGAAGCTCACAGAGAGCATACATCTCACAGATGATGTTTTAATGGAGCTCTGCCGAATGGAGGCCTCAATGAAGATAACTCTCTGTAGCGGGAGGAGGCCTGACGACACTCGCAGCAGATGGCCGAGCTCTAGGAGTGGAGGCCTTAGCATGACTCTCTAAAACGAGAGGAGGCCTAACTACGCCCCACGCATAGGATACCGTGCAAGGAGGCTCACAGAGAGCCTACAACCTGAAAATGATGTCCTCAATAAAGATAGATATCTTTATAGAGAGAGGAGGCCTGACGATGCTTGCAGTAGCCACAGAGGCTCAGAAAGAGCCTAACAACTCAGCAAACAATAACAGCTCTAGGAGCAAAAACCTCAGCATAACGAGTCTCTAAATAGTTAGAAAGCTTAATGACGCCACATGCTTAGGAGGCTCACAGAGAGCCTACAACTCGCAAAACACTATCCTAATGGAGCTCTGGGGAGAGGAGGCCTCAATAAAGATAACTCTCTGTAAAGAGAGGCAGCCTGATGATGCTCACAATTGCCAAGGAGGCACACAGAGAGCCTAGCAACTTAAACACAAACCAAGCTCTGGAAATGAAAGCCTTAGCATGATGACTCTCTAAATAGAGAGGAGACTAACAATATCCCACACTCAGGATACCATGCAAGGAGGCTCACAGAGAGCCTACTACTCGCAACGCTATCTTAATGGACCTCCAGGGAGCGTAGGCCTCAGTAAGGTAACTCTCTCCAGCAAGAGGAGGCCTAGCAACGCTTGCGGTAGCCAAGGAGGCTCACAGAGAGCCTAACAACTTAGGCCACTACCTAGTCAAGCCCTAGAAATGGAGGCCTCAACATGACAACTCTCTAATCGAGAGGAGACCTAACTACACCCTATGCTCATGTAGCGTCTGGACCAATCAGACACACCATTTTTCATTTGGAGTTGTACAGTAAGAAAGTTATTTCCCTTAACCAGGAAATTAACGTTCTTAGAATTGACAGACAGTTGACCCTGAGAGGTCAAGTAAATATCTACAGCGGATCTAAATATTTATAATTAATTATAACTAGTTATGATTAATTATTCATATTTCCCCATGAATGAGCTGATTCGCTACACTCAGGACATCTTGCAAAGAGGCTCACAGAGAGCCTGCAAACCACCAATGCTGTCCTAGCAGAGCTCTGGGGAATGGAGGCCTCAATAAAGATAAGTCACTGTCGTGAGAGGAGGCCTGACAACGTTCGCAGTAGCCAGGGAGGCTCACAAAGGGTCTAACAACTTATCAAACTGCCTGGCCGAGCTCTAGAAAAGGTCTCAACATAACGACTCTCTAAGATGAGAGAAAATCTAACTATGTCCCATACTCAGGACATCTTGCAGGGTGGCTCACAGAAAGCCTACAACTTGCACTTGCTAGCTTATAGCTGGACTCATACGTAACCCTACCTAAAAGCAGTGGCCAAGGAGACACAGAAAGCCTAACAACTCTGCACCACTGTGTGATGGAGCTCTGAGGAAAGGAGGCCTCAGCATAACAACTCTCTAATGACGATCAGATTTTTTCTAGATCCTGCATTAAATTTATATTTTGACCTCACTAAGGTGAGAGGAGGCCTAACTACATCCAATATTCAGAACGGCTTACCAAGGAGGCTTACAGAAAGTATGTACAGACAGAAATTATGGCAATCTCCCCCTCTCAAAGAGGTGGTCGCTGCGCATCTGTGCCCTCCATCGGCCCTGGGGTTGAAAGCCCATGCAGCGCACCTATCTAAGCCCTAAGCCTTAAACATGAATGGTCCAGGCTCGCTTGTATGCCTTCCCCCCGATTGCCCTGCTTCCTCAGCTCATCAGATGAGTCAGGGAAGTCAGATGTTTGGTCCTCCTGGTGGCCCCACTCTGGAGGAATCAGACATGGTTCCCCAAGTTGATTCAGCTGCTATCGGCAGCCCCCTGGCCGATACCATTGAGGATGAACCTCCTCTCTCAAGGGAGAGGCATGATTTGGCATCCCCGGCCCGAGCTGTGGAGCCTTCATGTTTGGCCCTTGACAGGAGTCTTTACAGTTCCCTGCGAGTGTGACTAATAACAATTTGAAAGCTAATGCCCGGTCCATGAGATGACTCTATGCCCTTAAATGGTCAGTCTTCGCTGAATGGTGTGCAGCACGGAATGAGGACCCATCCTCTAGTGACGTGTCTTCCATGTTAACCTTTCTGCAAGAGCTGCTGGATAAGGGGTGCACCCCTTCCATGCTCAAAGTCTATGTGGCAGCCATCGTGGCGAATCATGCTCTCGTGGCTGGCCAGTCAGTTGGCTGAAACGACCTTGTCGTTAAGTTTCTGAGGGGAGCTTGGAGATTGAATTTGCCTCATCCTCATACTGTGCCGACTTATGTATAGTCCTCAGGGCCCTACAGGGTTCTCCCTTCGAGCCGCTCCAGTCGGCCGACTTCCAGACCCTGTTGCATAAGACCGGCCTCCTTTTTGCTTTAGCTTCTGTCAAGCGAGTGGGTGACCTGCAAGCACTGTCAGTCAGTGCTTCATGTCTTGAGCTTGGCCTAACGACTATAGAGTTGTCCTCAAACCAAGGAAGCCTAAGGTGCTCTCCACTCCGTTCAAAGCACAAGTCATTACCCTTCTGGCTCTTCCTAATTCAGAGGATGAGCAGGGTCCCAATCCACTCTGCCAGGTCCGGGCTTTTAGAGTGTATATTGAGCACCACTAGGACATCATTTTGCAGGTTGTAGGCTCTCTGTAAACCTCCTTGCACGGTATCCTATGCGTGGGGCGTAGTTAGGCCTCCTCTCGTTTTAGAGAGTTGTCATGCTGAGGCCTCCACTCCTAGAGGTCGGCCATTTACTGTGAGCATCGTCAGGCCTCCTCTAGCTACAGAGAGTTATCTTCATTGAGGCCTCCATTCAGCAGAGCTCCACTAGGACATCATCTGTGAGTTGTATGCTCTCTGTGAGCCTCCTTACAAGATGTCCTGAGCGTGGGGCATAGTTAGGCCTCCTCTAGTTTTAGAGTGTCGTCATGCTGAAACGCGTTTCGTGCCACTCTAAAATCCACGTTTGTGGTAAGTGCACGCGCTGACTGTGTCGTGCCTTTTCTGAAATCCATGCTTATAGTAAGGGCACGTGCCGGGTGCTTTGTGACCTTTCTGTCTGTGTTAGACCCCAATTTGCTCTTAACCAGAGCAGTTTTGCCAAGTCGACTAGGCTCTCTGTGAGCCTCCTTCGATACTGCAAGCATTGTTAGGCCTCCTCTTGTTGAGGCCTCAGTTCCCCATAGCTCCGCTCAAAGAGTAATGGTGAGTAGTAGGCTCCTTGTGAGCCTCCATACAAGATATCCTGAGCGTGGGACATTGTTAGCTCTTCTTTCGATTTGGAGAGTCGTTCATACTGAGGCTTCCACTCCTAGAGCTTGGCTAGGTGGTAGGGTGGTATGCTAAGTTGTTAGGTTCTCTGGGAGCCTCCTTAGGCCACTGGATGTTTGAATGCTGTGTCAGTGAGCTGAATAAAAGCAGTTGAAATCATGCTAAGGCTCTCTGTCTTAACTAAATATTATGGTGCGGTGCAATGATATTGGCTGCTGATTTTTGTACTAATGATTTGAAGTTCCTATGTCTTGTAGGCCGGACACCACTGCTGTCGGATATCCGATCAGCCACATTGAAACCTCCACCCTGGGTGACATCAGTAATGATGACAGGAACTCTGGGGAGTATTACAGTGGAGACGAGTTTAATGAGGATGGTGTCATGCTGGCTACAGACAGGTATTCTAGAAAATGCTTTTCAGAAAGTGTATATCAACAGTAGCCGTTACTTTTATTTTCTCTTTGTTTCCCTTGAAAGGTCATACTTTCAGGGCACTTTAATTGATGGTGCTCCAGCTGGACAACAGGATGCATGTGAATGTGTCTGTGATGATGGTGAGCAGCTCATATCCCAGCAGTCCCAGAGGTCATCAAAACGACTCCTGCTGTCCACAGCTCAATGTGAGATATTACAATGATTATAAGCTTTTTACAGTATCACACTGAGCAACTTTCAAACTGCTTTTAACTGAGAACTAGCAGTACTTTGGGAATAAACATCAGACTGAATGGTTCCTGAACAAGCTGTGAAGATCAGTGGATATATGGTTATAATATGGGTCTTTCACTACCATAAAGCAAAATAAATAAATAAATAAATAAAATAAAAGAAATAAACCTTATATACTGTATATATATTAAATGTATTTTAAAATATACAAAAGATATATAATATATTTGTTAAAATATGTTTCAAAGTATATTTACGTAAATGTATTTTTACCAATATATTTTAGGCCATTTGAATATTTTTGAAAATATATTTAAAAAAATAAATATATTTTTAAAAGCATTTAAAACATACAATATTTGAATAAAATTAACACATTTGAATAAAATTCAGCAAGGAACATACTTTATAATATTACAATTTCTAAAAAATAAATACATAACATTATTGTGTCATTATAAATCTAGTTTTGATCTTTAGTAAGCTATTCCATCCATATTTGAATTTTGTCTAAATGTAGGCTACTGTAAGATTGGAAATGTATTTTCTTGCCCCTAAAATACATTTTGAAATATATTTTGGTTGAAAAATATTGATATTTGATGCATGATATTTTGGTTGGTTTCTGTTTTAAAAAATATTTTTCATTAAGCTTCACTGTTTACAATATATATTAAGCATATATGTAAAATATATTTTGGCCACAAAAATATGACATATAACATGGATGAATTTTGAGAGAAATATGAAAAAAAATACTGCAGTATTGGTTGCACTGTACTTTTAAGAACAGTATTAAAGGAGATATTGATATTTAGAAGGTAACTGGTGCCAGAAATTAACTGTAAAAATATACTGTGACTGTTTTTCCGGTATTACGGGCCTGTATATTTATAGCGATATATAAAGGGCAAAAAGGTTAGAAATAAGTTTGTTAAAATTCTAATTAGAGAATTTTGTTCAGGTTCATCCTTCAGGGCAAAGACTTCTCGCAGCAGCTACAGTTGTTGTTAGTTTATTGTACGTTTCTCCATTTTAATTTAACTCATTTTAATTTCATTTCATATATTGATGTATGTGCATTTTTCCATACAGCCTCTCACAAGTCTGCTTTCCATTTCGAGTGTCTGCGCAAACAGAACAGTCAAGATGAGATTCCCCTGCGTCCAACGGGCCTACCGCATCATCAGGTGATAATCGCAAAATATCCCTAATGAGTCACATGGCATGACATATGCAGGGGCCCCCTACCTTCCTAAGGATGGCCCTGTAGATCATTATCGCCAACATAACAGATTAAGAACAACAGTAGTAGTGTGACATTATCTGTGACATGTACGTGAAGTGTTAGTTACCCAGTGTCTAACAGTGGCATAATTTTTTCTTGCGGTTGTGCAGGTGAAGACGCCGACTGGACAAGAATCGAGTAGAACACGACTCTCTCCGACTCACTCCATCCGCTCCTGGGTCACGCCTCCAGCCACGCCTCCACCCTACACCCCTCTGATTCAGATCACGCCCAGTGCTAGCAGCACTCCGGGATTGGTTCACAGGGGCTTCTGGAATTCCCAGCAGGCCTCTGATTGGTCGACAAGTTCGCCCTCCCCCTCCTTCCTGAAGGTTCCCCCCCGACTGTGCGGCCATCACCTGCAGCAGCGGAGCAGCGCTCAAAGCCTGGTGGAAGCCGTGAGTGATGCCATTTGACGTTGAATGTCGTCACCTTTAGCGCTTTATACAATGCAGATTGTCAAAACAGCTTCACAGATATGAACAGGAAAACAGTAGAATCAATTATGGAAACGTATCTATGGAGACAGTTCGGATTCAGCTGTAAAGCAGCTCTAGAAGTCAGTGGGTGTCATTATTTAGCTCAAGTCAGTTCAGTGTTGGTTCAGTTCAACAGAGTGAAGTTCATCCATTTGAAACGGTCCTGGTTTGGTCCTGTTTGACCTACAGTAATGCACCAGGGTCATTCCCACAGTTTGGTGGATTTTGGACTGAGGTTTGTTGAAAAAAAAAAAAAATATATA
>NW_015664993.1:299587-312544 GCF_001515625.1 Sinocyclocheilus rhinocerous | reverse complement strand
ATATATATATATATATATATATACAATTTAATAAAATAAAATAAAAAAAATCAGATATTTTATATATTATATTACTTAGTCTTACCAGAGGGAGAAAATGTCTATCAGAAAAACACACTGGTCAAGCTCAGGCTAGTATAACTTAAAAATCCCCACCAAATATTTCACTTTCACCTTCCAGGAAATTTGTCCAACCTATTACAGGACATTTTTATGGTATAATGTGTAAAAACAATACAGAAAAAAAAACAAAAAAAAAACGTGTGGACGTTTAAGAACTAATGAAGTCCATTACTAGCTAGAAAATAACAACATGCTAGCAGGCATTTGGGATTACCAGTTTAGGAGGAATTTTAATAGACAGAGCTGGGTAAATTACTTACAAATTTTAGTCTGTTACTGATTCCAAATTACATGACAAAAATTGTAGTTAGTAACGTAATCCATCACATTACACATTTTAGGTACTGTAATCTTTTTGATTACTTTTAGATTATTTTTGACCTAAGTCATTTATAACATTGATTTAAATAGGATAATCTTGTACCATACTGATATAAAAATACAAAGAGTAAGAAAATATTAAATTCGTTGTGATTAACAACATGAAGTGGATTAAACATTACATTACGTCAAGGTTTCCCAAACTGGGGTTCATGAATGAGCTGCAGGGAGTTCGTAAGTTTAATGAAAAGCAAATAATTAAATCATAAAAAGGTATAATTAAAATAAGTCATTTTAAAACAACATCAATCAAAATGAAACGCTTACTAAATAAATAAAATATTTGATTTGTGTACCTGCATGTCATGTGACCATTAAGCAATGTCAGAGAACCACGAACATGCAAATTTGATACTTAATTATCAAAATAATTTGTTTTATTGAATTTGTGCATTATAATGTGTTTGAAAGACAAAAGCCTTTCAAAGCTATAGTAATACATGGTTAAATAACCTACTGAGTGATAATTCAAATGTAAACTGTGAAAAACAATGTTGCAACCTGAAATGATTTTGTAAATCCAGCGGTCAAATGCTGTGTAGCCTCCTGACTAATGACTGGTCTTTCTGTGAATGTCCACAAATATATATATAGCCCTAGTGCGAAAGCAAAAGCACTTTATTTGGCCTTCCGGAAGTAGATGCAATTAGGAATCATTGGTTAAGATTTATTTGCAACAGAACAGCACAACCCAGATGTTCGAATTTGTGCAACGTATTTTATGGACGACAGTTTTTTGAACCTATAAGAGTACAAGGCCTGTGCCCAAAAAATTTTTTTAAAAAAAAAAAAAAAAAAAAAAAGGGTCAATTCCGACTTTGCTATGACAATCTTGCGCTTCTGAATCAGCGACTGTAAGTATGTTTTGTTACTAGTTTAAGTATTTGCTATTGACTGATCAAATGCGGAGTTTTGGGCAGTGCAGAGTACCGTGTCGTGTGTGTGTGTGTGTGTGAGAGAGATGACCCCTTTAAAATGTCATTTAATCTAATTACAAGTACTTAATTTTGGAATCTGATTACGTAATACAGATTACATGTAATCAGTTACTACCCAGCTCTGTTAATAAATATATAAAATCTGTTTAAAAAATGTTCATGCCCAATATTAATTGACACAGCAGGGTGGACATGTTATGAATTATGCTATTAAACAAGTCTAAATGAGGAAAAGAGAGAAATGTTAATGACTAATTACTTGCCTTTTTTTCTTGCTTTCCCTCAAAGGAAATTATGTAATTTCTAGCAAGTCATGTGATTCAGGGCATATGATTTTAAAAGGAAACTTGACACCAGTGTAACAGGATGGACTGGCGTTTGAGAGACATAAACTAATTTAATTGTTTTACACATAGAAAAAATATGTGTATCATATGCATATCATACTAAATTGAGTCGAAGAGAATAAGCATATACTACTACTCGAAATTGCTAATTTAGAAATACATAACTTGAATTTGAAATAATCTTTATTACAAAGTGAAGTTGAGAAGAATGATTGGGGACATGGGAATTTGTCAAGTGCTTCAAAAAGTTGTTTTATTATTCTTAAGTACTACTCATTGTGAATTTGTGGTCATGGGGTACAAGAATGTGGCATGAAAGTTGATTGAGATTTTATGTAAAAAATGCAGTACAAGAATTCCAGGAATGTATTACTGTAAAATTCCAAAATCGTATTTAACTAGGTCTTACCTTTTGCGTTCAACATTTTAAATCTAATTGACTAAACTGACAGTTTGGCTGAAACGATGCTACTTATTGAAGAAAAAAAACTTTTAGGACATTTATGACATTGAGCTATATATCAAATATAGTAGTCTAAATACTGACATACATACTATCTTTTAGACTATATCGCATGGTGCTAGACCGGACTGCAAGTAAAACTTGCCACCATTGTTGAATATAGACAGGAAGGATTCAGAAACAAAACCTGCAGCACTGACACGATGCCTTTTGTTGTAGGTGATGATATCGGGTGGATTAGGCAAATATGCGAAGGATCCAAAGTTTGTGACGGTGACAAAACACGAGATAGCAGATGCTTGTGAAATGACGATTGATGAGATGGAAAGTGCTGCTAGCAATTTACTGAACGTGAGGCTAGGCCGCGGGCCGGAGGCAGACGAGGCGGGCCTGTGTCAGAACAATCTGCGTGACTACAGCGATGAGGAGACGGACACGAGCAATAAACGCGAGGAGGATCTCGCTGACGAAATGATCTACGTCTCAGTATTATAGTACAGAACTCAAAATACCCCCAATCAAACTAAATACTGTAGAAAATGAATGAATGAGGTAATCGTGCCTTTACACGGGAGTGGCATGGGGAGTTCTGCTGGCTTTACCTTTTATTCTGACCTTTTCATTTAGTTAACAAACCTTTTGATATCTTGGGAATTTCCAGCAAGATCCAAATGTGATGACATTACCGACCAAAGTGTTTTCCTCTGAATCTGTGCATGCACTGGACCTTTGAAGATCCCCAACCAACTTACCAGCCAAAGTCCACTTGGTCAAAGGTACCAAACAGCATTTCCTCAGACCCACGCAGGACACTTTCACCATTTGAGTCAAGAATTCTATTCACATATAAGACAATTATAATGGTATAAACATCACAGTGGTACCTCCTGGTTGGGTAACTAAACTATATTTCAAGTCTTTCAAATTAAAGTCATGATTGACTGAATGTCTATTTTCACTCCTTGTTCCTACTTTTCCATATTCGAAGCACATCAAGGTTGGTGACATTTGGCATCATTGACTTCAAATCTGCCGCAACATACTGGAATGCAAATTTAAAGCTGGCCATCTCACTTGGAATATAGTGCACAAATTATATGGACTTTGGAACTATGGACTTTTTTTTTATGGGAAACAAGGCCAGTAAATCATTTTTGGGTGAATGCAAGAAAACACAAACGGAAATGCAAATAATCCATGCACCTAGTTTCACATGCTGAAATAAAAATGCAAGATGCCAATTTTGGTGGTGGAAGAAAGGTTTTATGATATGAAATATTTCACTACACCAGTCTGTTGAGTATTGGCTGTAAAATGCACAAACTAAGGCATTTAAATAATACACAATACAATTGTGAAACCATTCATGTTCAAATATGAATGCATCACACAATCATCATTTTAGGAGGACGTCCTAGACTTCAGGTACTCAAACAGATCTTACAAAGGGCTTTACACAGCAGCACCAAAAAGCAGATTCTGCTTCCTTTATCCAGAGCAAATCTTACTGCCGTCTGACTCTCTGAGCTCTCAGAGACATCACGATGGAAACATCAACTTCTGCTTAGGAGCAGTTTCTAAACATATCAAAGCAATAAGCGCTTGCGTCGTAGAGGCCTGTCACCGTTACTGTTAGTGTGAGCGCATCTGCCTCAATAAAACTGCTTTGGTCCTCCAGTTCCTTCAGCTGGTCAACCAACTGTTTTTTTTTTCTTATGTATTTTCAATGTTCATCTGTTTCATTGGTCCTGTTGTTGATAATGAGGTCTGTGTCACACACCTGCTGACGTTTGGGATTATATAAAATAAAGAATAATTCTCCCAAAAATTAACATTCTGTCATCATTTACTAATCCTAATGTTCAGTCCAAACCTGAATGACTTTCCTCAATGGAAAGAAGATGCAGTTACAAAGAATGGGCGCTGAAGTTTTCATGATTCATAAAGTACGAGATATAAAAGTATTGTGAAAACCGTCCGTACAATTTGTGTGCTATATTCCTGTGGCTCGGCAGCATTGAATGAGGAACATTGACTTCAAATCTGCCGCAACATACTGGAATGCAAATTTAAAGCTGGCCATCTCACTTGGAATATAGTGCACAAATTATATGGACTTTGGAACTATGGACTTTTTTTTTATGGGAAACAAGGCCAGTAAATCATTTTTGGGTGAATGCAAGAAAACACAAACGGAAATGCAAATAATCCATGCACCTAGTTTCACATGCTGAAATAAAAATGCAAGATGCCAATTTTGGTGGTGGAAGAAAGGTTTTATGATATGAAATATTTCACTACACCAGTCTGTTGAGTATTGGCTGTAAAATGCACAAACTAAGGCATTTAAATAATACACAATACAATTGTGAAACCATTCATGTTCAAATATGAATGCATCACACAATCATCATTTTAGGAGGACGTCCTAGACTTCAGGTACTCAAACAGATCTTACAAAGGGCTTTACACAGCAGCACCAAAAAGCAGATTCTGCTTCCTTTATCCAGAGCAAATCTTACTGCCGTCTGACTCTCTGAGCTCTCAGAGACATCACGATGGAAACATCAACTTCTGCTTAGGAGCAGTTTCTAAACATATCAAAGCAATAAGCGCTTGCGTCGTAGAGGCCTGTCACCGTTACTGTTAGCACAAACGGAAATGCAAATAATCCATGCACCTAGTTTCACATGCTGAAATAAAAATGCAAGATGCCAATTTTGGTGGTGGAAGAAAGGTTTTATGATATGAAATATTTCACTACACCAGTCTGTTGAGTATTGGCTGTAAAATGCACAAACTAAGGCATTTAAATAATACACAATACAATTGTGAAACCATTCATGTTCAAATATGAATGCATCACACAATCATCATTTTAGGAGGACGTCCTAGACTTCAGGTACTCAAACAGATCTTACAAAGGGCTTTACACAGCAGCACCGAAAAGCAGATTCTGCTTCCTTTATCCAGAGCAAATCTTACTGCCGTCTGACTCTCTGAGCTCTCAGAGACATCACGATGGAAACATCAACTTCTGCTTCTAGTAGGAGCAGTTTCTAAACATATCAAAGCAATAAGCGCTTGCGTCGTAGAGGCCTGTCACCGTTACTGTGAGCGCATCTGCCTCAATAAAACTGCTTTGGTCCTCCAGTTCCTTCAGCTGGTCAACCAACTGTTTTTTTTTTCTTATGTATTTTCAATGTTCATCTGTTTCATTGGTCCTGTTGTTGATAATGAGGTCTGTGTCACACACCTGCTGACGTTTGGGATTATATAAAATAAAGAATAATTCTCCCAAAAATTAACATTCTGTCATCATTTACTAATCCTAATGTTCAGTCCAAACCTGAATGACTTTCCTCAATGGAAAGAAGATGCAGTTACAAAGAATGGGCGCTGAAGTTTTCATGATTCATAAAGTACGAGATATAAAAGTATTGTGAAAACCGTCCGTACAATTTGTGTGCTATATTCCTGTGGCTCGGCAGCATTGAATGAGGAACAGACCAACATCAGTGTTCAGTGGATATCTTAACATCAGCCCTAGCCGCTCCAGCTGTGTTCACGAATATAGCAATGTTAAGGTCATTTCAATTAACTGGTCGATCCAGCTCACAAAATCAGTCAGAATGATTTGCTAACCGATCTGGCTGGGCTGCTTTTATAATCTTTTTGAAAGCTTCAAGTTCAAGAAATAACATTGTACAGGTTGAGAGAGTAAATGATGACAGATTGTTGATTTTTGAGTCTTTAAGGAATAACGGGTTATTTAGCACATGCTGTTTCTAAAAGACTATGTTTGTCTCTGTGATGTTCAACTGTTTGTTTGATGCAAACCACAAACCTTTCCTTTCTAAATAAAACGTTTAATACTTAGAATAACTCTCAACTGCCTTTATCGTTTTCAAGATGCTAGACATTAAAGAGGATCTATTTTTAACAAAATGTCTGATTACAAAGGCTTTAAAGTCATGTATATGTTGAATGAATGGATAAATTATGACGGTGTTTTAATAGCAACGCAAAACTGATTTCCTTTCATTTTGAAGGAATATGTCTATATTGTTTCTGTCATATTTTGAAAATTATCCAGATGTGAACTAAATTAGCTATTTTCATGTTTTTAAATGGTCTTTTACCTATAATTAAATGCAATTATAAATCATAAGATTGTGTGTAGATTACTGGCATTATTGAAATGAAGATGAAGTGGAGGTCATTCGAGTTGTGCGAATGATTATTTCAGGTCATGCAAGTGTCAGTCATCTGCATGGACAATATTTGGCTGTAGAAGGACATTAGGAGACTTTTATAATTTAATAATTTTATTCTTTTTGACAGGTACAGTCATCGGCTGTAGTGATTTTACATGCATTGTCAATCTGTTAAAACTGGACCACTGTTTTGTTGTATGTAAAAAAAAAAAAATCCATTGTACCAGTATAAAGAACACATAAGAAGTCTGAAGGTTCTCCTTTTCTCTCCATGTAAACATGAGTTTGCAAAAGTTATTTGCATTGATAACTGGTTCCTGCTGTTAGGCTCAGCAGCTGAAATATATTAGTGTGGAAATATGCAAACTGGAAAAATCTATGCTACAAATGGCTCTTCTTTGAAGAGCGTGATATTAGTCGGTTTCATTAAGACTTACAGAGAGCATCTCATGAAATTGATCAAGATCATGACTGGTCATATTACGTGTATTAGGAATAGGGCTGGGTATCGAGTTCGATACTGAGTTTGTATAAACATCAACAAGCTGAAAAATAAAACCTAAGTTTTTTTTTTAGATAATGTAATCTTGTTAAAATTGATTTCATAAAATTGGTATCGAAAAAAGTATCATTCAGGAACCGGTATCGAAGTCAAGGTATCGGTATCGATATCGAAAAATTTTGAACGATACCCAGCCCTAATTAGGAATTATGTACATCTGAATTTAAGACCGACTGAAATCAGCCACTTTCTGGATGAAGCTAAGCTGCCTAAGACTGAAGAGTGGTTGATCATGTGGCAAAATTATTCATTCATACCCACATTACCATGAACGGCCAGGTCAAAGCCGTCTTATCGCTGCGTCTCGAGAGTCGTGGGCCGGTTAACAGGAACTCCAGGGTCGTGAAGACAGGGAATCCCTTTAATGGCATCCGCTGCCATTTCAGCAATCATTATGGTGGGGCCGTTCAGGTTCCCGCTCAGCATGCTGGGCATAACGGAGGCGTCCACCACCCTCAGCCCCTGCAGACCGAACACACGCAGAGCAGGGTCCACCACCGCCCTGCTGTCCGAGGCGCTGCCCATTTTACACGAGCAGGACGGGTGGTAGGCGCTGTCTGCCTTCTGCCGGACGAAAGCGTCGATCTCTGCGTCGGATTGGACGGCGGGGCCCGGCTGCACCTCGGGGCCTCGGAAAGGGTCGAAGGCTTTTTGAGCGAAGATTTCCCGTGTGAGCTTGATGCATTCTCTGAACTCCCACACGTCAGTGTCTGTGGGACGTTAGGAGATGAGGCAGTTAGAGAAACTACACAAGAACTTGAGCATAATCCACAGAATCAGTCAGCACAGTTATGATGTCCGTTCAAAACATATGAACACGTATAACCAGCTTATGACCACGAGGGGGTCACGTTTACAGGGACTCGGGGTTAGCTACTAAGTTTCGCCTACACCACTGATGATTACCATGTTTCATCTCAATATGCCAAAGGTTTGCCAAGATACAGCCTCACTTCTGTTCTGGGTCCTCACCATCAAATCTGTTGATGGGTTATGGGAGTGTTTCTGATTATCTTTCTCTTTATATATATATATATATATATATATATACACACTGTATATATGTGTATATATACAGTATATATATTATGTTTCTTAATATAGAAAAATCTACAAACTTTTGACTGTAATTGACTTAAGGTTCTTCAACAAATTTGGGATTTAAAAGAGTAAGACTATTTAAAATGTGGAAAGTTCAGACGGGAGCAAACTGAAAGCACCTGTATTACTGAACACTATCTGTTTCTAGACCGCAAAGTTCAGAAGTTGAACAGAAAAACTCTTCCAACACTCTTAAAATGTGGGAGAGAGATACATTTACCAAAATAAATTTCCTTAAAGGGATAGTTCACTGGTCCCCATTGACTTCCATTGTATGGAAAAAAAAACACTATGCAAGCCAAAGGGGACCAGCAACTGAAGGTGAACTATCCCTTTAAGTAGCAAGAAATGAGTGGAAAAGAAACCCTCTCTATGAGTGCGTTGGTTGGTTGGTTATTTTTCATGCTGTAGCTAGAAAATGACGGCTGCACAAGTAGATTTTTAACTCCAATCACAGTTTTATATTATTTTTATTGCGATATTGTAATTTCAGGAAAGACAACAATAAAACAGCCATAATTGAAATGCGGGATACTGATTCCGTCTTGTAGGATGTGGGACAAAGTCCCATGGTTACCCTAGAACAGCTCCATCACACAGAACAACATGGTGCCCGAGGCCTGAGCTGCTCTAAGAGCGTCAGATCAGAGTAAACGTACCGGTGGAAAGATAGTTTGGTTGGATGATAGGGTGGTCAAAAGGGTCTTTACTCTTCAGTTTGAGCCACCCAACACTCGTGCTCCTCATGGGTCCAACATGAACCTACACACATCACAGAGAATCCATAAATGTGCATAAACAAATGTGCTGTGAGGGAAAAAACTGCAACTGTAGTCAATGACTGAAGCATGGCTCTCACTTAATGAAAGTCAACATTTACTTCCTCAGCTGCAGGTGAATTAAAGAGGTGTTCACACACACAGGCATGTTCAGACTGTCGGCGCATGTCTAGCGATGGAAAGACAAATCTTATTCCCAGGTAGCAAATTTAGGTTATAAAAATGTGGGAACATTGTTTTGAAATGTTTCTAAAACGTTGTAATGTCCAGTTCTCTTGTTGTGATTAGAATGTTATTTAAAGGTTCCTAATATGTTTCTTACAACGTTCACCTAAAATATGTTTATTTTTAATATTCGAGGAACATTAAAGTAGTTTTCTTTTTGTCAGTAGAACATTATTTAAAGATTAATGTTCCTCGCAACATTCTTACTTTTTCACCCAAAATATAACAAATATAATATTTGAATGTTTATTTTTTTAATGTTGTAATCTTGACAAAAAACTGGACATTTTAATGTTCTTAGAACATTATTTAAAGTTTCTTACAATGTTCTGCTAACATTTTCACCCAAAATATAGTGTTATTATAATATTCTACATTAATGTGTATAGTTTTGTTGTTGTGCTTAAAACATTATTTAAAAGTGGCAAAAACATTTATTACAAGTTCTACTAATTTTATTTTTTACCCAAAATATGACATTATTAGAACATTTAGTTTGAATATTTTAAGAACGTTTTCTCGACATTATGGGAATGTTCATCAAGTAAAAATACCATCATGAGGACCTTCCGAGAATGTTGTTCTAAAAATGTTTTCTCTCAGTGTTATGAGAATGTATAACAATATTAATAAAGAACATTCCATTACTTTAAGATCTTATAATGTGCATTTATTTTTACCTTACTTGCTCAACGACTCCCAAACGATTCGTTTAACGATTCATTTTTCCAAACCGCTCCTTTGCGTGACGCTAATCGGCGGTGATTGGTTCGATCGGTCTCATTTTAATTTCATCTGGCCTGTAATGCCTGATAAAGCAGCGTTTGTGAGCACAGTGCTGCTTTGTGTACAGCGTTACCGGGGAAACCGCTATTTTACCACTCCAACAGCGGCACCTAGTGGCAAAGAATGAATTTGCATTTTCATTCAGACCAACGCAAAAAGACCAACAAGTGGGTGGGCAATATGCTAATGTTTCATTTTGGCTTGGGATTCGTTTTAAAAATGACTCGTTTAAATGATTCAGAGTCGGCTCTTTCTTTTGAGAGACAATAACTTTATACACGGTGCACTTTCAGATTTAAAACTTTGCAGGATGTTTTCATTCACTGTGTTACACACTGCATGAAAGGTAATTTTCAAAAATCCATAATAGGGGCACTTTAAAAAACATTAGTGAAAGTGAAAGATCATTGTGTTGCGAGATGGAGAAGCATTCTGAGCCAGTGTGATTCACTAATAATCTTGTTTATGATACGATTCATAATGCACTGCTGCCATTTATGTATAAACACATTTCTCTGCAGAATGTGAATGTTAGGTTACACCAGCTACACTAAGAACACAGCCGTTTATTGACCTGTGTGAACACCCCTCTACATCACGGGATTCTTTAGGCTTGACAACAGAGAGCACAGATAGTGTTTGATTAGCAGCAGCCACAGCAGGCAGAATTATGTAGTCTTGAAACTATTCCGACCTGGAAGGCCTCGATGTTGGATTTAACTCGGCCGTGATCGATGACCTGAGAGGGCAGGAAATGGAACTGAATGTCAGGATGAGGAACACCAGGACGACTACGAATGAACCCGCCGCTCTCCAGATGAGCCGTTGCACCGTAACCTGCAGCAGAACATGTCTGTTAATGTCTGGAAACGCTTCATGCTCTTGACAGGCTTTGTGAGATGCACACAACTAACCAGAGCTCTTACCGAACCGAACGTTCAGATTCATTACCTGTGAATCTGAGAAGCCATTCCAGGCCGATCTTCACCATGTGGAAGGGCTTCTGGGCTTTGTAGAGTGTGATGGGTTGAGTACAGCGATGCTGCACATATATCTCCAGATGATCCTGCAGATTACAGCCCACACCTGTGAACACACACACACACACACACACGGTTTGACATTTGAAACAGCATTTCTCCCACCTTCCAGCATTCCCCCTTTCTGGGAGAACAGCAAGATATGCCAATAAAAACAGGTTTGAGAGCTCAGCTTGAATCTTTGAATGATCTCAATGTGTCTTGTGCAAAAAATAAAACTTATAAAAATAATATTAACATTTACATTAAAGATTTCAGAGTAATAATGTTTTGAATGTGTAGGTTTCATAAATTTAGACCGTTTTGAGCAGTTGTGTTCAAGGGAATTTAATGAAATCCATTGAAGTTAGTACTGGTGATAAATAAAATTCAATTTCTAAAATATTGATAAAATATGCATCAAACTGATTTTTGCTGTAGTTCTTGTACAAGATTTAAATTTGAAAGAATTTCTCAATTTTTTAATTAATAAAAAGTGGTTAAATGTTGTAATAACCTGGTAAAACCTGTTAACATTAAAAATTTGCACATTCACTCAAAATATACGTTACTCATTAATAAATAAACTCAAGTCAAAATAATTTTGTAAATTACTTTTTATTGTAAATCCCATTTTTTCATCTTTGACCTAGAGGAATGCAGCTGCTCAAACATGCAGCTGCTCAAAACGTCATTATTCTTAGAAAATATTTCATGAACATTTTAAACCTTGTACATGTGCAAATCTGCAAAAAAATATTAAGAAAATAAATAAAAAAAATAGGACTTTCTATTTGCTTTTAAACTGTAAACGCTTTTCACTAAGCTGTTTTTCCAATTTTTCAAGTTCTACATTTGCTCCTTAGCTCCATGTTGCAGTAAGTTTTGGGAGTACATTTTTAGTCCATCTCCTATCCTGAGAAGTGTGTCTTGCAGAGACTAAAACTTACTGCCAGATTCTGGAAGATCAATTCTTCTAACAGTGGTACAAGAGGTTGTGGTGCTGGTCCTTCAAGAGTCACTCTCAACTTATCTGTCCATAAAGCCTATAAAAATAGTCTTCATGTATTTCACAACACTTCAGAATGTTATTCTTATTAAGTAGGGGTCATTTTTTAGGATTTTTTACTCAAGCAAAGTCTCTGAGAACCTGACACCTTGTAATTCTGGAGACTCAAGGTTGCAGTTCTGGAAAATAGTGGCACTGGAGACTAAAAGGTTCCTGATGGTTTCACACTTAATTCTTCACATTAATTATTAATTATTTTGCAGTTAACATGCTCTTTTCTTCTCCACCTGTTTTTTTCTGACCCCGCTGACCCAATGAGCATTTTGTCATGCCTTAACTTTGACATTTCTGTATTGCACTTGGAAAAAAATATGATCAGAATATCAACGTGCCTAATAATTATGTACGCACTGTAAGATGTGCTCCCTTTACACAGAGTGCGCATGATCGCGAAATCGAAAGTGAAAAGCGAGTGCTCATTCAAATGCGATTTCAATACCCCGCATATTGATAGCGGCTTCCTGATGTGCGAAAATAATATACAATATTAGAATGTTTGCTGGAGCGGGACACACACATTGCGGGAGTGGGCGGTAATGGTCAGAAATACAGCGGGAGCGGCTTAAGAAAGCTGTCCCCAAGGCTCTAGGCTGCGCATCAACAACACACACGCTAAGTTTTTTTCGTGGTACCCCATCTCCACCCCCAAACATTAGTGCCGTTTCGTTCTGTCTTTGACAGAACATATAGGACAATTAAAAAAAAAAAAAATCTTTTGACTGAAAATTTTTCCTCAGCCAAACCCCATTCCACAGCCATACCCGTCACACACACAGTTTAAAAGCATTTTTTCTTCTTCTTGTAAGTAGGAGTGCTTGTCCTCCTAATTTAAAATAATAAAAAATCAATAATAAAAAATGATTTACACCTAATACAGGTGACATTTGACTCAAAGTGACTTACAGTGGTATTTTCTTTTTACCTTTGTAATGGCATCTTTTTCATCT
>NW_015664993.1:294407-299436 GCF_001515625.1 Sinocyclocheilus rhinocerous | reverse complement strand
CTGTTGTATTGAATCAATATCACATTTGCAAACTCCTTGAATAATTATTAAAATCTGTCACTCTCCTTAACACAGAAAATGAGAGTTCTCAAGACTCAAAAGCACGTGCAAATGATACTTTCCGTCATCTGTCATCGCGTTATAAGCGATGAACCTGCGGGAATGAGTACAATTGTTATTAATAGCCGCAATCCCACGCCGAAATTCAAGTCCTGCTCTGTGTTCTCTGCTAATAACCCGACTGTGAATGATGCGAGCGTCATCACTATGTTGTCACTTAAGCTGCAGCCGTGGCCGGGAATGATTTTTGGTGTGCCGGCAGAACAACAATAACAACAACAATGCGCTACATGTTTCTTTTCCCCTATTTTTTTTTTCCCCAATTGACGGAAATCCGTCGTAGCGACGGAAAATGTTATCCCTGCATAAACAAAATTTATTTCAAATTTAATTCAAGCACTTTCAAGGACCTATGTTTGTTTTCAAGTACTTTCCAGGCCTTGAATCCATATGTCTGAAATTCAAGTACTTTCAAGTACTTTCAAGAAGCGTGGGAACCCTGAATAACACAAACGTTTCATAATAAACACAGCAAAAATGCAATGCAAGTTTCACACTAAAGTAAAAATGCAGACCAATGTGATGTCGCTCATATCATGTCTTTTGTGTATTATTAAGACCCGTTCAAAGCAAGACTATAAAGATTACTGTAACAATAACTACATTAGCATCCACACCAAAGCATGATAACGTTCTGTTTATCGTTGTGTGCCCGTTTAAATTCTGTACACTCTATAGACTTGCGCTAAAGTTAGTGTTCCAATAAAGCACACTAGTTTGTAACCCTTGCGATATTTCAAAACAGTAATAATTAGGCACACATTTTACCATGAAGCAAAAGTTTTCCTAAATTTACCTTATGATTATTACCTTACTCACTTGAAAATGGTATTTTCAGGTAAAATACTATTAAATAAAAGGTACAAAAACAAAAAAAACACAGCTATTCGTTACAGGTGACTTTGCAGTCAATTCTAGAATATCCAAGGTGAAGTACATCATGTTTAATATTGAAATCTCCTCAGATTAATGCACACTATAAATGTGCACATTTGTTTTTAAATAAGACTTACTTCAAAATGTATCACTGACTAATCTGCTCTGGAAAAAGAACGTGTTTTCTAAAGAAAAGACAAGAAATCATGACTGTGAAGTGATAAAGTGACCAAATAAGTGTACTGCTGAGTCTTACCAGCTCATCTTATTCACTGGCCCGGCAATGTCTAAAAACGGCCCCTGAGCTGTGAAACATGAGCATCCCTGCTGTAAAGTGTGTGTTCTTAGTTTGACGCTCTTCAGCTGGATGATTTGATTTGCTTGTCACTGGAGTATTTTATTTAGTTAAAATCAGATGCCCAAACCAGGGCTCGCAGGCCAGAGTTTGCCCATGATGAGCTCTGATTTGGCCCGCCATGCCATATCACAAGATTAGGGAAAAACATGCCATTGAAGCATATCTTCATTTCTAACCTATATTTTTGCTTTAACAATTTTTAGTTTTACTTTTGCATTGAAATGTAAAAAATATATGAGTGGAACGGGAGCTCTAGTGAACCGTGGCCATTGCATACAAAGTGGTTCATGATGCAAAACAGTTTCATGGAGATCATTTCAAAGCACAACCAATCTATGGGTAGAACTGCAGCTGTCAAAACATGAAAGAAAAAAAAAAACATTCTGATTTTGCTTATCACAAATTTGTTTTGGTGGCTTAAATGGCAGAAATGTATTTTTTTATTTCTTCCTCTAAAATAATTCCCAGAGCAGGTGAAGCTGCTTTGGACTAAAGCATCCGTTCAGTTTAACTGTTATGAACATATTTACATTTACACATGACAAGTCGAGCGAGGGTCAGAGATCATTCTTATGCTGAGATTTAAACATATATCATGTTCGCATTCTTAGAGTCTGCTTAAAATCAAAACAGACACAATTAATTTTCTTATTGCAAGTTACTGGTCTTATTGTGAACATCTTATTTTGACCACAATCTTTAATCAAAATGTCATATCTTGCACTTCCTGTGATATGAATCACTTGTTGTCTATGACGTATGCGAGGTCAGACAATCTCATTCAGATCTGCCTCCATTCTGGTATGCAACTTCTTCGTTACAAATTTATTACAAACATATTTAAATACACTACAAACACATTTCAAGACATTAATGTATATTTTAGTTTATCATAAATGCTTGTCAGTACATTTGGCTTAATGTACTTTGAGCCACTGTATGTGCCTTTAACCAGATCCACTTGTTTAAAAAGTCTTTAAATTATACAGCTACAAAAGAGAGCGCAAACCCTCTTTTGGTGCTAAAAAACCTCTGTCAGGATTTACTAAAGACACGCAGTGAAACATTACTGATGAAAACGCATGGGCGCAGTCATTTTTGTGGCTGATCTTATTGCATATGCATTTGTAGGAGTTTCCCTTTCAGACGCAAAATGTATTTTTTCTGCAGAATTTTTTTTTTTACTATAAATCATGTGAGGGACTGCGATACCATTCGTAATATGTTTTGTGTAAATACATATAAATTCAAGGGGTAAAAATACACATTACACAATAAATGTGTTTTAAATTTTGTCAGATAACAAAAAGAGCGTGGATGAGTGCTGATGCGTGTCATTTGCTGCAGATAACAGCATATGCTGGTAAGGGATGTTTTGAAGCATGGCTGCTGGTTTGAGCTGGTCCTAAGCAACTAGCTCCTGCTCAGGACCAGCTTAAACCAGAAGCCATGCTTCAAAACATCCCTTAGCAGCATATGCTGTTTTTACAACAGGGTACTCACCGTAAAACACTAAAAAATAGCATTGTTAGTGGGTATTTTGTGATCTAGATGGACAAAAACAATAATAATTTTGATAACATGTCATTTGAAATGGACTGTAATTAAACATGTTTTGTAACATTCAGGACAATTTCAGTAAACTAGTTAATTCAGTAGCCTAATAAACACGTAACCTTATAATCACAACTAAATAGACCCCCTGTCATTTATTTATGTTCTCTATTTGAAAACAACACTTGATATATTCTGCCTAATGTTATTATTATTGATGTTGCTGCTGCTGTTGTTGTTGTTAGAAAAATTCTATGTTGTGATATGAAGATGAAACGTTTAAATCATTAAATAAATGTTTTACTTCAGATTTTCGTTAAACTAGTTCTGCATATTGTTTATCTGACACAAACATACAAACGATCAGTATCGGTTACAAAATGAAAAAAAAAAAAATCAATATCTGTCTATCTACAATTATTTCCATAATAAGCATTCTGGAAATAATTAATAAATGACAGGAGTGTCTGTTTAATGTAATTGTAAAGTTAGGTGTTTATTAGGCTACTGAATTAACTAGTTTACTGAAATTTTCATTAAAATAAATGTAATTACATAATGTTATTAAAACGATTAGTGCTTTCGACCGACTAGATTATAAAATACGTGCCAACAACGCTATTTTTAGAGTTTTACAGTGAACAAGTACAAGAAAGTGTACTTCTTTTCCACAAGAGATAATACATTACTAAAATCTCTCACAACTTCTGTTTACTTTAAAGTGAACAGCCAGTTTGCCAGTAAAGCCCATTTCACCTCCTCGCTAAAGCCAGTATTTACTCGCATGCGGTGTTAACTGTGGACCTGGACTGAAGGAGAGGGGAGACCTTGAAGATACAGTGCATAAAGAAGGAAATGGGGTCACCTGGAAGATGCTGTATAACGGGAATATCATGTTTGCGAAGTTCATCTGCGTTTCCCACTCCAGACAGCAGGAGGAGCTGTGGAGAGTTTATGGCTCCACCGCTGAGAATGACCTCCTTATCAGCAAACACCTGAAGTCAACGTGAGAGACATTCACGTGTCAACAAGTCACTCTTTCATTTTTTTTTTTTTTAATCAGAGGAAATGAGTGAAAGTGAAAGACTGATGGGCAGATAAGAAGCCATCGAGCGTGTTTATCATCACTTATCAGCAGTCTGTTAGACATTCTCAGAACTGCTGATCTGTTGATGCGGTGAGAGTCTGGTGGAAAAAAGTCCCACATTTGCAACTGTGACATATTATGTAGGTTAATCACACAGTCTACATAACCTGCTTACTGAACTTTTCTCAGTCACAGCATGATGCTGACAAAGATGTTCAGAGAAGCTCATCTCATTTAGCACAGATCTCAGCTCCTGAATGACGTTCAGATGAACAGCACAGTTCTCAAGGCCACAACGCTTTGGAAAATGCTGCCTTCACAGCCAGTATACAGAGGACAGAAGGCATCAAATCACATCCTTATCCAACGTAACATCCGGTCTACTGGGGTTCCTTCATCTGCTTGGTTTTCTATGCTATCCCACAAAAGCTCTGTGAATGGTTGAAAGAATAAAAATGGCCAAAGCATTTGCTTGGTTATGTCTAACCAGATGCCATAGAAGTGTCTTCTTTAAAGGTGCCTTAATGCAAAAGCACTGTCTGTTGAGTCAAGGACAGACTTGGCTGCGGAAAACACCTGTTTGGAAGATTTAAACGGGTTTAAAGGGAACCGGTGATGCAGTTTAGCGTTGCATCTACAAAGCAAAAGATTTCAACTCAAACACCTTCTATAATGCAAGTCAATCACACATTTAGTGACTAAATACCGTTAGATTCCACTCACCAGCGATTTAGAGGCTAAGAATACGTTTTTTTCAAACAGCAATAAAAATAAAAATAGCTGTTAATTTACTCACTTTCAGGCCATCTAATATGTAGGTGACTTTTTTTTTCCTTCGGTAGAACAGTAAAGACGTTTTTTAGCTGAAACTGTGGTCCCTGCCCTAGTGAAAATAAAAAAAATAAAAAAAAAAATATATATACATTCACTAAAATGGATAATGGATTTATTTGAAGTATACTTAGTATGAAATAAATATATTTTAAATAAATTATGGCATAGTTTTTTTTTTTTTTTTAACTAGGGGGGTGATT
>NW_015664993.1:259561-294193 GCF_001515625.1 Sinocyclocheilus rhinocerous | reverse complement strand
CTTCCGAGATCAGACGAGATCGGGATTATGGGATGTTTTTTTTTTTTTTTTTTAACTAGGGTGGTGATTCATAAAATGCATGTCAATGGATACCAGCTCTTTAAAAGAAAAAAAAGAAAAAAAAGCATATACAGGCAAGACAAAATGAATAACGTGGCTCCTGGTGATATATTGAGGTCTTATGAAGCAAAACAATCGGTCTGTGCAAGAAACTGAACATTATTTACAACAACGTTACCTGTAATCCAGAGCTTCAGGAAACAGGGAAATACGATTCTTTTCCATGAACTGCTTCTTTCGGACACTTCGTTTCAATTGACTGGTTCAGTTCACTAGTTTGTTTACATAATCACGCAATGACATGTAACTGCCTTAACTCAAGGAAGGGCTGGGCGATATGGCCAAAGAGATTATCATTGTTTTTTTTTTTTTTTCATATCATACGGTATCGATATTTATCACAATATTAATTTACCATTAATGGGGAAGGAAATGCTTAATACAACTTTATCACTTTAAAAGAAAAAAAAGAAAAAAAAGCATATACAGGCAAGACAAAATGAATAACGTGGCTCCTGGTGATATATTGAGGTCTTATGAAGCAAAACAATCGGTCTGTGCAAGAAACTGAACATCATTACCTGTAATCCAGAGCCTCAGACAAACAGGAAAGTCTGATTTGTTTCTTTGAACTGGTTCTTTCAGACAGATCATTTCAATTTACTGTTTTCAATATCCGATTCAGCAATGTGTTTATGTAATCATGCAATGACATCATGTATACGCAATTATATTATTAAAGGACCCAATATCTCACTAAAAAGAAACACATCAAAAGAAGGATTCGTTCGTGAACTGGACATCACTCTGGACCGTTTGCCTGAGGCTATTGATCAATAATGTTGTAAATATTGTTCTGTTTTTCTTACAGAATGATCATTTCACTTTATAAGACCTCAATATATACCGTCAGGAGCCACGGATATTAATTTTGTCCTGCCTGCATATGCTTTTTTGATTCTCAAAGTGCATGGATTTGCATTTTATGAATCATTTTAAGGACCACGGTTTCAGTTAAAAATCTTCTTTACTGTGCTACTGAAGAAAATAGTTATCTACATCTTGGATGGCCTGAGGAAGAGTAAAATAACAGCAATTTTTCATTTTTGGGTGAACTATCCCTTTAAGGGCTTTTCTCACTTAAAACTGTTAATGGCAGGCTTATATATTCCTGACTGCAGTTTGTAATGAAATTAGTTTTCTGGCCACAAAGCAAGGCAAGTTTATTTATAAGCCTAAAGCCCAAGTATACTATAGAAGCATCCATTAGGTAGTGCACATGAAAAGCCAAATGTGTCTATCCACATTCACAACCAATGCGGCATACTTTAAAAAGGTTTATATGCTCTGCTGTGTGCGATACATATGCCTTGACTGTTCTTCACTCCAGTTAACACCACTTTGACATTTAGCATGTTCCCTTAAGCCGCAGGGTTTAAAACATTGATAACCCAGGGGTTCAGTGCCATGTGAAAAGCTAATTTGACGTAAATACTAATGTCAGTGAGTTCATTTTTTTGACCTTTTTCGTCTGTCCATGCTGCTGGTACTCCACCCCTCTCGCGCGGGTCCCGTCAAACAGAATACGGGTCACCACGCAGCTGACCTCTGTTCTCAGATTGGCTCTGGACAGCGCAGGCCGGAGGTAAGCACTAGCTGTGCTCCATCGTTTACCTGTGGGAGAAAAAGCAGAGAAGCTGAATTTGGTCATTACAGATTATTACTAGTGCACATGCTAAGTATTAAACTGTTACAGACATGCATGATTCCTCAGATCACGTGTAAGAGGCAAGATGCGCTGTTACTTTTGTTCTTCAGCCTGACAGATGCTAAAATGAGTGGGAAAACCTCACAGACTTGCATCACGGTGAACTGCCTTAACTCAAGGAAGGGCTGGGCGATATGGCCATTGTTGGCTATTGCTACAAATATACCCCAGCGACTTAACACTGCTTTTGTGCTCCAGGGTCACATATGATATGGTTTATCATCCATCATTTCCTTTCCTAACGTTCACCTCTGTGGATGGTCATATCCATCCAGCCCACTCCTTCCTGCTGGAATCCGTTCATATCATCTGTGAAGGGGTATCCGGCCTGCTGGCCCGCTTCGATGAACGCGCGGTGCAGAGGGTGACTGGTCTTTCCTCGCGTCACATGCAGTGGGCCGTCGCCCCCTCGGTATCGGTCCGCTCCCAGCTCATGCGTCTGGGCCTTGCGGAAGTACGGAAGACAGTGATCGTAGCCCCAGCCCTCGGCCCCTTCGCTCTGCCAGCTGTTGTAGTCCTCGGCGTGCCCCCGAATGTACACCATGGCATTGAGCGACGACGAGCCGCCCCAGACGCGGCCACGAGGCCAGTACATCACCCTGCCGTCCATGTGCGCCTGAGGTAGCGTGTGGTAAAACCAGTTGTACTTGTCGTCGCAGAGGTTATAGGTCAGAGCGTCGGCATGTGAATCTTCCAGGACAGACGGGTGCTTCCCAGTTGCTTGTCTTTGGGTCCCGCCTCCAGAAGGAGCACCGAATCGGATGCGTTCTCTGACAGACGGTTGGCCAGCACACAGCCTGCAGATCCAGCCCCGACTATCACATAGCTGTATGACGCTGTGCTCTTATTTACTGCCGTACTGCTGTACCCGTGTTGCTGCAGCAGTGGGCATGAGTTTGGCAAGCGTGGCACACCGATGTACCTGCAAAGGCTCGACGTGAGCCTCACAGATGATGAGAGACACGGCATACTGATGGAGCTCTCAGCTTTCAAAGTGCTGCACTGATGGTCATCGGGGGCCTTGAGAAAACACACACTGGATTAAACACTGAGTTCATGAAATTCATTGTGCTTGATGCTGGGTTAGGATTTACTGAAAAGTCTACATGTTATATTACACTTGCCAAGTGCAATTTCTAACTATAGATTACAGTCCAGAAATTTATAAACACTAATAAGTAAATCTTCACCATTACTATTATACTCATTTAATATTAAACTCATGAAAACTAGAATCAAACAGATGTATTAGTTTCCAAGACCTCTTTCATAAGTAGTTTAAATTTACTTGCAAATACTCTCATGGTAACATAAAAAATATTAAATATTAAATAAACATATTAAATACTTAGTTGAACATCATATTATTTTGAATATTATCAATCCACAGAGTGACTCTCTTTATGAGGCAGTCACTGAATCATTCATTCAGACGATTCGTTCAAAAACATTCAGGAACAAGTGACTTATGAGCAAGTGATTAAATCATTCATTCAAATGCAGTGATTGATTCATTCACAAAAGAAGTGACAGGGTGCCTCTCAAACGGAAGGCTGCAGCCTAGTGAGGATCGTTTCTAGTCCAGTCCTTCTGAGGCTTCAAGGCTAGAGTCCTGCTCAGCATTAACCACTAGAATGAGACGGTCTAGTAAGTGCGCATAGCTACGTCATAAATGTTTCCGTCCCCGTGATCACGGCATGAAAATTCGATTAGAACTGTCATTTGAAGAATACATTATATTGAAAAGTTTTATATTAACGGACTTTCTATTTACGCAGTACAGGTAATCACAACCGTCTGGGGTCCCCCAGTGGTTAACACTATGCACAGTTTAGCATTATGTGATTCATTTTCAACGTGAATCTGGTGCATCCTTCAAAACAGGCCGAATGAAGGATTCGAAATGAAGACTTCAAACTGAGACATCCTTCGACCGAGCTTGATGACGTGGAGCCAAGATATGCAGCCAGCCTTACTAGGACGCAGCCTTCAGATTGGGAGGCACCCAGTGTCTTTATGAGTGAGTCATTGAATCAATGAGTCATTCACTCAACCGATTCACTCAAGAATGAAGCAGCTCTGCTGTGTTTTCCTCAGACACAGATAGTAGTTTATTCTGCTTTGACTTTGTTTGGAATTATTTTAATTGGCAGAGCAAAAAACGTGCAAAGAAACTGCCAATATTGTGTCTAAAGTCTCACTCAATATTAACTTCTTGCTCATTGAACTGTTGTATAAAAGTAATATAACACTTACAATTGTGTTGTTGTTCTGAATATCAGCACAGCTGCAATTACGTACAGCCCTATTACTACATGATTATGGCTGTGACATAACATTTCAATGAAAAAAAAATAGTTCCTTAAATATTTATATTTGATTTATTAAATATTTAATATATGCATATTAAATATGAAGTAACCATTTTATGAAAGCAATAATGCACTTGTGCTGTATTGTGAATGTGCACATCATGCTTAAAACCTTTTAGACATTCACTACTATATTCACAATAGAACACAGCCTCTTGCACCTTAATGATATAATGGATATAATATAGAATATAATGTGATGATTCGTATAATAAAGAGCACATTGTTTAATTTAGGCAGGGCAAAGAACTGAAGACAGCAATACAATATATGACGAGTGGTTAATGATTAATTTCTAATGATTTTATTTGAACAAGAGTAATGTGACTGTGTTCTGATGTGTATCTACTAGGGTTGAGTAGCATTCAAACAAGCCTAGATTGTGACATGATTGGATCACAGTTTGATCAAAAGGATCAAATAAGAAGAAGACTGGTGGATAAACTGAAGTTTTGTTGTTTGTTGTTGTTGTTGTCCAGAAAGGTTTTGATGAGCTACAAAGGCCTATAACCTACTCGGACTTTAGATCCCATAAGCAAATTATAATCAATGCTTCAGGGCTGATTCAATAGGATGATAGGACTCCAACAGCGATCACAGGATTGGTTGATTTGAGATCTGTCTGATCGTTGATTCACAACAAACAAGACACGTCCAGGCCCTTCACTTTTATATCTTTCACTTCTAAATATTCTGCTTTTTGTCGATGGGTTTGAGTTGTTTAGTGCTTGTTTCTTTTTTATCGCACAGAACAGTGAAACATTCCACGAGTGCTTTTCCAACAGTCTGAAACTGCATTGCTGTTTTGTTAGGCGTTGTTGTGCAACTTTTCCTGTCAAAACAACAGACCTTGAGCGGATAGTACAGCGAAAGCCGCACAATCACAACAGCTGTTGCTGTTTTCTATATCAGGAAGTTAGAAACATACAGTTACAAGTGACCACAGACTGAAAAACATCTTACCGTGTAGTGCTCTTCATCCAGTGCGCACAGCTGAACTGGAGAGGTGTGGAAGGACTCTGAGTGTAACTCCTCCCACTCGACTGTCCTGCTGCGCGCTGTGGGCGGAGTCTATGTTTTAGCCCCTCCCACGCTGGGGTGGTTGATTGCGATTTCACTTTTTTAACGTTAGTTAGTGTGTAATGTTGCTGTTTGAGCATAAACAATATCTGCAAAGTTACGAAGCTGAAAGTTCAATGCAAACGGAGATATCTCTTTTAAAATTCTGGCAGTTTAATGCCTACAAAAACGGCTGGTAGGGACTACAACAAGTTACTTCACGGGTTCGTGACATCACAAACCCAGATAAACCCCACCCTCGGGAAAAGGCAGCAAAGGGGGCGAGGCCATACTGCGCTGCTTTAGAGAAGAGGAAGAGAAAACTAGAGGTGCTAACATCACAAAGACAATTTTGAGTCAACAGCACAAGGATGAACAATCACCTAACAGTGACCCCATCGGATTCATCTGAATGTGACCCATTGTGGTCAAATGGGCGACTGTAAGGATAAAAGAAACTCAGATACTTTGATCTTCTGAGACAGACAATACACACTTACACGGGCATCTTCACGACACCCCACAGAGGGGTGCTGCAGGAAACGCCTCTCTCACAATCTAGTATGCCTAGTAAGAGCTTGATTAGCTGGTTCAGGTGTGTTTAATTGGGGTTGGAGCTAAACTCTGTGGGACACCGGCCCTCCAGGACCGAATTTGGGCAGCCCTGCTTTAATGCGTTCATGTATTTTCCAACTTAAACAAGACAGACAGCTATGATCGTTTTTTACCCATTGTTGTCTAAGTCTTATATACATTCTTAAATATACAAATTTGCCATAAAAAATACAATTTATTAAACTAAAAATTCTGACTAACAAAAGTATTATGAAATTTATATTTTTTGTAGCCTACTTGTGGGAAGCTACAGTGTCAGAGAAGAACATAAATATGACACCCAAGACAACACGGACAAATGTATGCCATTTCTAAGCAAGGTGCAATTTTGTAAGATTGTGTAAAAACGGTGAAATTGTCTAAAAAAAATGGTGAAACTTTCTTCTTTCAGACGAATCCAGTCGGAGTTATATTAAAAATTGTCTTTGATCTTTCACGCTGTTTAATGCCACTCAGCGGGTGTTGCATTGCTTCAGTCTTGAGTCAGATTTGAGTTAAACCTAAATTGAATAACTTTGCGCGCTGAAAAGACCGAACACGCAAGAAACCTTCATCCACCACTGGATACCTTCCTTGGGCCAAGTGCGTGGACCTTACACCAAATATCTACCAAATATCTTTATCACACTAAGGGATCACATAATGCACAAAATATAATTTGCTATTTAGAATTTAGCTCCAATAATATTAAAAGTTTTACATAAAAATGCAAAACCTTGCAGTCTTGCAGATGGTCCTTCCAAGATAGTGTTTAATCCATTAGTGATGTTTTGTCCATTTGAGCAGACACTTTTTCCCTATTTTTTTTCCCTTCCCTTTGCAGTTCACAAATTGAGTGACTGTTAAAAACTACACACTGGCGACAACTTATTGAATGTGAATTTACTGTAGAATTGTAGAAACACATTGCTTGTTTGTTTGTTTGTTTTTAAATAATAAAAGAAATCAATAAATAAATAAAAAACATAAATAGAATCTATATTTGTGATATCATAAAATCTGACAAATGTGTTCCAAATTACTGATTATTAATGAAACAAAAGGAAGACATACAGTATCTACACTTAATAATATAAACAAACATCTGACATCATACATTCATTACATAAACTTATATTTTATACACAATAAGCACCAACTCCATTTTTGTCCAGTGGCAACAAACACAAAATCTGAGCAAACCACATGATTAAATGATTAGGGCTCAGACCAATCAATGGCTCATTGAATAATTAATCAGTTTAACTAATCACAACCTCATTCTCCCGTGAAAGAAAGAAAGAAAGAAAGAAAGAAAGAAAGAAAGAATACCAGTCTGAAATTACTACATTCGTCCCCCAAAGATGAAATATTTTCTACTTGGAAATCCAGATTAAACATACATAGTCCATAGCACAAATCAGTCATACGAAAAAATAGGCAGTACTATTATCTGACTGACACTTCCAGCACACAAACACGTTCATCTGTAGCAGGGAATGTGTGTGTGTGTGTGTGTGTGTGTGTGACCTTCCTAATTGGCCAAAAACCCTGTGGAAGTTGAGGTTTCATAATCAGACAACTGAATTCAAGACTATCCTTCTGTTTCTGCCGCTCAGTGGATCTGAAGATTAGGCAAATAATTCTTGTTGTAATTAGGTCTGCCCGTATCTGGCTAACCCTACATTTTCTTAGAGTTATAATCAGAATCTGAATATCACAACGGGAGACAGAGATGCATCACATTGTGCTATAAGGAGGATATTTGTGGTAGAATAACTGCATAATTTAAAAAGGATGACTTTAACACAGCTACCTGCCAAATATAGGCATTTTAACAATATTATAACTGCTTAATAAATACTCTTAATTCATACTTATTTGAATCATATTAGAATATAATAGTACATACTATAATAGTAGTATAGTAGTATAATAGTCGTAGTACAATAGTAATAATAGTATATACTATATAATAGTACATAGTATATAACAGAAATATATTGTCATAGTGAGACTGGAGTGTGTTGTGTTTGTGTTTTGGCTCATTAATGTCTCATTATTCATATTACTTTTCTTTCCACGTCTTACTAATGGTAATCTGTAAAAAGACTTCCAGATGGATGAACTCCACACTGTGGAATTGAATCAACACTGAACTGACTTGAACTAAATAATGACTCGATTGTCTTTTATAGAGCTGCTTCTCAGCAGAATCTGAACTCTACAGGGTCGGTTTCTTCATTGGGGCGACAGGGCGATGCAGACCATAGACTGTCAAAAAACATGGACGTAGTGTCCGCGACGTCACCCGTAGGTTTCTGAAGAACATTTTTGAAGCCTAAAGTGGGCGGAGCCGGCCATCGCCATCTTGGCAGCGCGTCACCTCGCGTCACTCCCGGATAATCGAAAACGGGCAAAGAGGCGGGACGTGGGTGGAGCTGGTTGCTGAAACCCACCTTGCTCGACGGTTGGTGACAGCAGCGGCAATCCCCCTGTCACTCAAGTGGCCACGCCCTTAATTATGCAGAACTTTAAGGCTTATTAATATAATTTAAACGGATGGGTTATAAAAAAAATTCACCCCCTCACAGTTGTCATGAAGGGCAAAATTAGCTATATAGACCAAAAGCACTTTTTGTACCAGACAGTAAAAAAAAAAAATTCTGCTGTAAGTTGGGCATTTTAACATGGGGGGTCTATGGGATTGACTCCCTTTTGGAGCCAGTCTCTAGCGGCCAGTCGATGAATTGCAGTTTAATTCACTTCCGTGCTGGTTTCAAGGGAGAGACCAGAAGGTTGCAGACGACAAAGCCACTATAAGGCAAGCCTGCAACCTTTTGCCAAAAAAGCGTAACGGCTAAAGCTAACTCTTCCGGTTTGCCAGTACGTGGGAAAGGAGACCAGAGGCGTTTTTTTTTTATGGATGTCAATGGAGGAGATGCTTCACTACGCTGAATAAACAGCTTTTTAGAGAAAACAGCTTATCATTTAATGAATCGACAGCCTATCAGCTAATCTCCAACATATTTTACACTAAGCAATACTTTGGGATTTAACTATTTTTAGTTTACACCTAAAAAAATGCCGTTTTATAAGAGAAGTCACTGACTTTTTGTGACAGGTGGGATTCAGTTTACGGCACTTCTCTTTCATTCCTATGGAAATTCATTCCAGAAATTCAATGACGTCAAGGTATTGTGATTGGTTATTAAGGCACACGTTATCCAAGTTAACCGTATGCTTTCTCCAATAGTAAGTAATACAGACCCTCTCATCTCTCTATCGTAAGATAATCTCTGCAGACGCTTCTCATCACCAACGAGTGAAAGGGAGGGACTTTTTTCCATCACATTCAACCACAGTGTTACTGCTGTCACTGTAGGCCCTTTTTGACTTTGTTCTGCCCCTGGATCATAGCTCTGGATATATAGTCCAATCAGCGTCAAGCCACGTTCTGTGGAGTACCGCCCCTTTTTGGGCGGGAATCGCCCCGAGGGTTAATACTGTAGACTTCCATAGAAAGATTATTTTTCGGGCTAGCACTAACGTGCTTTCATCATCATACACAACCTTAACTTGTGCAGCGATTGAAGGGAACAAACATACCTCTATTAATGATCTTTAAGCTGAAGTCAGTAGGGCTGAATAAAGCAAACCAATATCTCACCAGTGAAGTTTAGATGGATGACGATTGTAATGGAGGTAAAGATGATTACAGTGGCATACAGCAATCGTACAAATAGACGCGCGATTCCGTTATTAGGCCTATTAGTGAGCAAACAAACAGACCGTGCATGTGCGCTCTCTGATAGCACGGTATGATCGCACGTCTGGCAGGTGTTTTCTAATGGACACTCGCTGAAGAAGCTTGTTTTTATAGGAGTTTTCTGCGGCCAGTGGTGTTTATATCAGTGGGGAGGCCAGAAATGTTCAATTGAGTGGACCTGGGTAACATAGGGTGGACCTCAGTCAGTGCCTTTTTCAAAAATCCTTTTACAATAGCCTACATGAGATAAAAATAAAGATGCAAATTTCGTGTGATTTTTGTGACCGGTACGACTTTAAACAACTGAGGATCATACACTACCAGACTTTAATGTATGATGGCCAGTTTTTCCTCTGTGACTATTTAAAAAGTCGGTGAGTGTATGATGGCCAGTGTTTTAAAATCTGGTCAGATTTTAAAATGAGTGTATTCCAGCATGGAACAGATTTTACAACGCTATAGTCATTATAGACTTACTGACTTCGTAAACAGTCACAAAGGAAAAACTGGGCATCATACACTACACGACTGAGGATCACACATGGGCATCATCAACACTCACTCTGACAGAGGAACTGTTCACTGCTCATGTCGAGCCGCCTTCAGATCACCACATTCAGAATGTTTTTATTTGCTATTTTTTAATTTGTGTTTTGCTCTGTTTAATAATTCTGAATCGATCCATATATAGATTTATATTCAGTCAGGTTGAGGCAACTGGTATATTGGTCTGTTGGCATCTCCGTGTGGTCATGTTTGGTATTGCAGCTTGACTTGTAGTTATACAATAGAAAACGAATTGTGAACTATGAAAAAAAATAAAAAATAGAATTGCAGAAAATATAGTTTTGTAGGAATCATCCTCAAATTTAATTTCGAATGTGGTAAAACAATTATCTTCATTTAAAATGTTATAATATTTAATATTTTATTAAATTCATATTTTTCCTTTTGTTATACTGGGATGCATGCTAAAATTGTTGGATGTGGTGCCCTACCTAGAAAATTTTCCACCAGCCGCCACTGGAACTGTGCCCATAGTTACATTTTCATAATTGATTCTGCAATTTTCCTGTTTATCACTCTGAATCTGTTTTGACAAAATCTGTTGTCACGAATCCGGTTCGTGGGCTTCAGGCCGATTGCCACTAGAGGTCATTCTCCCATTACATTGACTCTCACACCACACAGACTGTTACACATCACCCTGGACTGCATTTCCCATCAACCATTGCACTGATTACACGCACACAGCTGAATGCACTGATCACACACACACACACAGCTGAATCCAATCAGACATGCTACATAAGCCATGGACTTCCTCTCTCTCACTGCCGTGTATTGTTCTGCATTTTCCACTCACCTAGTGTTAGCTGCATTACCGAGCCTAGTGTCTTGTTTTCTTTGTCTTGCCTTGTCTGTTTCCCCGTGTTCTGATCACTGCCTGTTTACCTGGATTATCTCTCGAGTCTCGCCCTATTGGATACTGTTTGCCCCTGCCTGGACCTTTGCCTTGTACCTGGATTATCCCTCTTGCCTTGCCATCATTATACCTGTTTGCCATTGTCTGACCTATGCCTGTTTTGACCACGTCTCAATGAATAAAGCCTTGCAGATGGATCCGCACGCTTCCTGTGTTCCGTCCGCAACATCTGTGATGAATCGCTATAGTAATAAAGATGACTTGACTTGATATTTAATTATTTTTCTGTGATCCTTAATCTTGGGTGGACTCCAGCGAACTTGAGATTTATATTCATGAGATATAAACTTCACCTGCAAAATTATACCTTAATGTAAAATGGTCATCTGTGAACCATTTATTTATGATTGATCAGTAATCTTATAAGAATATACTATTAAATATGTATTAACATTAGTAAATATTCTAGAGTAATTTTAAATGAAATTGACATTAAATTAACTAGATAGATATTTTTTCTGAGAACACTTCCCATAACGCCCGATGTACTCACTACATCATAAAAAGAATGGCATCTACACTAATATTAATCTCTTTCAGTCTTATTCAGAGGTCACCGTAGCCACCAGATCCAGTCTGTATCCAGTCCAGATGGTGGATCAGCAGCTAGAGACGAACTCTACAGCCCTGAATGTCAGCGGAGACCATGTCAACTAGATGAGCTCCAGAGACAGATCCCCTGCAAAGACCTCGTCACCTCGACAACACATCGGCACAAGACCACAGGAACCATACGAGTCCTCTGCACAATCTGACCTGTGTTGCAGCCTGGCATTAAACCATGCCATGCTGGATTCGTCTGTCCAAAGGAGAGCTGGCTCCCGACTAAGCCTGGTTTCTGTCACAGATGGAGTTTTGATTCCTTGCCACTGTTGCCTTTGGCTTGCTTAGTTGGAGACGCTTGACTGATTGCACAGACACTATTGGACGAGAGCTGAACTGGATGATGACATCACTGAATCATCAATGAACTGACTTTAGCTGAAAAATGAATCTTTGTTATTGTCCTCTTGCATTATCGACAAACTATTTTCCTGTTTAACACTGTAAAGCTGCTTTGACACAATCTGTATTGTATAAAGCGCTGTATAAATAAAGGCGACTTAATGTTTTCTATGAGGAGGGTTTTTTCTGGAAGACAGCAGTACAGTCATGAACTGTTGTGTGATTTGTGAGAGGCTGATGACAATCTGCTGCTGTGTGCATGTGGTGTGTGGGCGTTTTCTGTTGGAGAAGATATAAAAGCAGAGCTACGGCTCATTTCAACAGAGATTTGTGTTCAGGTCTGTTCAAATGGAACTTCTAGACTGCATGAGGGAAATTGTTGCTTTTTTATTTTTAATCCAGTGGACAACTTCAGACAGCAGTTCTCTCGGTATAGTAAGTACACTGTCATCTCATAGCAGAAATATTTTATAAAAATCATTTGATCAGAGCTTAATTAAACCATTTATCTCTTTTGATATTCACAGGTTGCCACATGTAACAAAGATGGTAAGTGTTAAAGTACATCTTTCCTTCTTTCTTTCTTCTATTTCTTCTTCTTATTTATTTATTTATTTGTATGTATTTATTTTTTTTAGAGGATGAAATACCCAACGAATGGTTTGAAAACCATAAATCTAACCCTTCACCCTTACATGAGCTGACTGCGGAGCTGAGTGAATCTCAAACCTCTCTCATTATAAGATGGTCCATTAATATTGATAGTAAGTGACATCACAGTAAGTGATTTTTTTTTTTAGTTCTGTGTGGTTTTGATTCTTTCTGAGTTTATTCAGTCATACACATGTCTCTTTTCTGGTTGGTGAATAAATGTCTTTGGAATTCATGAGAAATAGTCATTGATGGAATTATGGGAAACAAGATTCACTTGATGTGCAATATTATGTACATGATCAATATGTACCCATATTAATTACACAGTGAAACAAAGTTTTATAAAAGTTTTATTTTTAATGTTTCTTTATGAAGTTTGACATGCTGAATACGAAATCACATTACTTTTTGTGTGTCATTAACAGTGCTCATAAAAACTAAAACTAAAAAATGATGTTGACAATTTATACAAGCTAATCTGTTATTACTCATGATAAAAAATGACATGGTACATGCATAATTCTGAGCTAAAAACAAGTTTAACATAAACAGTTGGCAAAAATGAGTCGTCCAAAATTTCAGGAGTGTTGTATGCTGGATGATTTTTGTCTTTTATGACTAGTCCCAGAATATTATGGAATGTTCTAGAATTTTCCCATCTTTGCAAAATCAAAATTTGTAAAAAAAAAAATCATGCAAAATTAGCAAAAACTCATCTGTAATAAATCAATGTTTCATAATTAAAGACAGAAGTTCTAAAATTTACCCGCCCTAAATATTTACCAAAATATTGATGCTACATGAAAATAGATAGTACAATAATAATGAGCACCACAGAATTACAGAAGAACCATCAAAATGTAATGTCACATTGTGTTATCATTTTAAAACACATTTGATGAAAAAGCGACTTTTGTATTTTCTCATTTTACTTATTTATTTAGTTAACTGGCACAAGATGGTTTTGTTAGTAGAAAGCAGTGATTGTTGAAATATTTTGTATGCACATCAGCTTGACATCAGTCAGAGATATCGCTTGTTACAGAATGTTTCATCATTTAGGGTTTTTTCATTATCAGGTAATTGTAGGATGTTTTATGAAAAACAAGCCTTGGGTTATCACTGGTCCTGTGGCAGAGGTAGTTTTGGTGAGGGAGGAAGTGCTGCTCATTCTTTTCAAGATAACGACTGACGTCCGGTTTGAAATGAGCTGTCTGATTGATGTGATGCTGAGTGCCATCAGATGCTGCTTCATGATTCAGAGGGATCGTCTTAAACGTCCCAGCAGGGCCGTCAGTAATGAGGTGAATGATGGGGCACAGCACTGTTTTCAGAAAAAATTTTCATGTGGTAAAAATGTGTCTCATATGGCTGGAATGACGTGTGACACTTTACGAAGTGTTTAATGAAACTGTTAAACTACACAGTAAATTACTATACGCTGAAAAGTAAGTGACGTGACATGTGGCCAAGTATGGTGACCCATACTAGGAATTAGTGCTCTGCATTTATCCCATCCAAAGTGCACACACACAGCAGTGAACACACACACACCGTGAACACACACCCGGAGCAGTGGGCAGCCAATTATGCTGCAGCGCCCGGGGAGCAGTGCCTTGCTCAAGGGCACCTCAGTCGTGGTATTGAAGGTGGGAGAGAGCGCTGTACATTCACCCCCCCCACCTACAATCCCTGCCGGTACGAGACTCGAACCCGCAACCTTTGGGTTACGAGTCCGACTCTCTAACCATTAGGCCACGACTTCCCCAAGTAACATGTGATTAAAAACTGCAGAATCATGAAAAATGCTTTTTGCAAACGGAAAAGAGAAAAGCCTGATCAGACGCAATTCCAGCTGATCACATTAGTTTCACATCAGATCACACCGCTCTACAAATATCACTACATGACTTCAGCAGATGGTTTGCAGTTAAGCTGAAGTTTGTCGGACAGTGGCCATCTACCACTTTTAATGATGTGTATATGTTGTTTGTGTTGCATCATGGGAGCAGGTAAAAGCCAGTGTGAATGGCAAAGGCTGTCAATTTATGAGGCTATAAATTGCAAATGTTAATAGTGAATATTTTGGAGTTGTACATAATGTCAATTTGAACATTGTCTTCTTAGGCAGCATTCACAGTCTTATTGGCACATGGATAACACTTTCTAGAGAGTCTGACTCACATTACAGATGTCAGTACCAGCCTCCATTTACCTCCGAGCGAATCAACCTCACTGGTCAAGAACAGGTAAAGAAAGGACAGAAATGGTGAACTGAACTACTAGTCATCAGCAGTGTCGGGGGTAACGCAATGCAAGTAACGCGAGTTACGTAATCAGATTACTTTTTTCAAGTAACTAGTAAAGTAACGCATTACTTTTTAATTTACAAGAGAATATCATAGTTACTTTTTCAAATAAGTAATGCAAGTTACTTTTTTAAATTTTTTTATTGATTGACAGCTCTCCTGTCCCCATGTTGAGAGAAATCAGAAGATGTTACTGTAGTTCTAAAATAAATATGAATATGCATTAATTCATCTCACTCACAAAAAACAAAAACCGATTCAGTATTCCTCAAAATGAATAAAAATAACGCAACTCAGAATATGACGCAAACCTTCAATAATTAAATGTTAAACAACACAAATATTACAAATACTAACCAATGTCTTTGCTTCTGACCTTCGATGATCCAGTGCAACCATACAAATAAGCAAAAATTACTCTAGACAAACATTTGTGTGTCTTTTTTTATTGCTGAAGTGTGTTGAAATTTCTTCTTCTGCATTCTACTGTACGGACGTAAATTTACTTTCCTTCCTTACTTTACTTTCATTTCACTTTTGGTGTGAAAAAGCTTTTATATTTGCCAAAAACAGAACTTTTTTATTTGAAAAACAAACAAGCAAGCCCCGTCCAGATTTAAAAAGTAACACAAAAGTAACGTACCACATTACTTTCCATAAAAAGTAACTAAGTAACGTAATTAGCTACTTTTTCATGGAGTAACGCAATATTGTAACGCATTACTTTTAAAAGTAACTTTCCCTAACACTGGTCATCAGTGCCTTTACTACAACATCACAGTCGGAGAACACCGAGCCTCACAGACACTGTAAAAACAATCTGTAAAATTACAGTAAAAATGTGAACAGCTTTATAGAACAACCTCTTTTTTTTGACAGTTTAAAACCGTTAAACAAAACAAACAAACCAGTAAATCCACCAACAGCCCTGTTTTACTGAGTTAGCATAACCACACTGCTACTGAACTGTTTTGATCCTTTAACCATCATAATAATAGAAGCTGCACATTGTCATGGCAACGCACTTGACACTAAATTAATAATGAATTAAACATTCATTTAACACAAGATGTGACATAAACCCTAATCTACATGACTGATAAGAAAAACCTAAGAAGAAAGGTAGTTATTTCAACAAATCAAATGTGTCACTTCTGGGAATGTAAATATAATTTTTATTTATTTATTTTTTATCATAAATGACTTGTTCTTTTTTCTTCCAAAAACTGTACATTCAACAGTATTTTACTGTACAATTACACTTGTCCTGTTAGTACTACAACACGCCATGCATAGTAAGGGAAAGTACTGTTAACCAATTAAAAGTTGTTTTTTGTTTGTTTGTTTTACAGCGTAAGTGTCCTAATCTTTTTCTTCTCTTGATTGACAGTTATGGTTCAGTTTCACTGTGCCAAATGTATCTGTTTGTCCTTCAACCAGTTATTACATATCTGCCTATAATATTCCAACACCGTCTGATGGAGCGAATGAAGAATATGAAAAGATGACCCAAACAGGTTAGATTTATTTGCTCTTATAGCCACTCCTTTTATCTCCTCTTTTCTACGTGGCGAGACATTATTAGAGACAGACAGGAATGCCACCAAATCGATGAGCTTCCACCCATTGTGTTTAAAGTTTCATTTGAGATCTACAGGCTCTTCCTGAAATATTATATGCAAATGAGAGCGGTGCTCAGACGTGCAAAACGCACTGCCATGATGTTTGAGTTGGCCTCAAGTCTGCAATATTCTGTGCTATATCTCCTCGTTCATCATTCCCTATTTAGTGAATGTCATATAGTCCATTTCATTCAATTAATAGACTCACGCATTCACTCTCACACTAGTTAGTGTCTCCGGTTGACCTATACTGCATGTGTTTGGTTTGTGGGGAAAACCACAGCTCCACAGGGTCAACATGCAAACTCACTTCTAAATGTGTTAATGTCTGAAATAGTGCACTATATACGGGGACGGGGCATTTCAGACACAGCTCTGATGTCAAGGTAAGCTTGTGATCGAGGTGGAAAGGCGAAAACTGTGCGTCTGATGAGTTCAATAACAGCAGCACACATGATTTGAGGCATCATTCACACAATGAAGTTTAATACACAGTGCTAGTGGTTTCATCACATGCTGTTCAGTGTTTTGGCGACTGACTGTTCTTCTGTTTGATTGACTTGCTAGCTGAAGTTCAGTGGAATGCTGACATTTATTCAGTGCTTCATGGAGATAAAATAGTGGTGAGCTTCAATACGAGCCTCGTGGCGGACAGACACACCATCGTACTGACAAACAGCACACATCCACTGCTAAAACCTGTTGGAGGGAAAGGGGTATGTTTCTCCTCAACATTTCATTTCATGCTAAAACTAATTTAAAGGACAAATCAACACTTCAACCAGCTGGAAAATATGACAAAAGTCAAGCTCAGCGTCACATCAGGTCACGTCAGTCAAGCTTGACTCTCAGCTGATCCACGTCGGCTTAAGTCTCACCCAACACAAATGTGTGTTTTTTTTGTTTTTTTTTAATTCTACAATTTTAACTTGTGATCAGATCTAAAACTTAAGAGGTTAAGTTCATTACAACAATTATTTCAGCCTACAGTATATGCAGCCATTGAGTAATATAGCCAAATTCTGGCTATTGATATTTTTGATATTTTTATATTTTTATACCATCATATGTCACCAAAGTCACCAAATTTTAAGGTTTTCGCTGTCTGAACTTACAGGAATATATATATATATCTATATATATATATATATATATATATATACTGAAGTAAAATAAATCACAAAAATTGCATAAATTGATAGTTTTTTATTTTATGGAAGATCCACTAAGGACCAATTAAGGGCTGCTATACGAAGGATGCTTGAGGGTTAACGAGATAATTATGCCGTTTTAACGACATAACGTTATTACGAGAAAAGATGTCGTTTAACGAGAAAAAGTTGTCGTTTTAACGACATGGCATCTCGTTATTATGACATAATTGAGTGGAAAAAATTATATGTGTGTGGCGCGTCACCGTAAAAAACATTTAAATAAATTTGCTAAATTTACTTGTGTATATTGTATACGCTGCACTGGCAGATTATTTTCACTTGTTTTAAGTATAAACAAGTGAAAAACAAGTGGAAAAAGTTTGTGCAGTCATTTTTTTCATATTTGTTTCTTTGTCTTGCAGGAATGCAAAATAGAAAAATGTGAAGTGGAACTAGAATACATGGAATACATGGGTCCCTGTGAAGACCTTGAGATAAGGGTAACTAAAAAATAAGACCTAATCTTTACCTGAATGATGTCTGTGATGCACATCATATAGCCTCAAAATAATATATGCTTTATTAGAATGCATGCAGGGTTATTTGGTCAAGAAAAAAACCTGGACATTTAACGGAAACGTCATGGACATTTTTCAGTGGCTAGAAATTGATAGATGTTTTATAAGATTAATTATTATGAATTAGAGAACACTCTTCACTATTAACTAGTTGCTTATTAGCATGCGTATTATAGCATACTGGCAGTTTATTAGTACTTATAAAGTACATATTAATGCATGACCATCTTCTAGATCCCTTAATCCTACCCCATACCTAAACATAACCCCTACAACAACTGCATTACTTAATATCAATAAGCAGCAAATTAGGAGTTTATTGAGGGAAAACTCTCAATTAATAGTGAATATGTGTTCCCTAATCTAGTGTTAATCAAACATTATCCAATCTCATTGGTCAAAATATGTGGGAAGTCATTTTCTCCGTCAGTAGTTTTGTTTTCCAATACAGATATCTGGTAAATCATAAAACCTTACAAAATGTTGCTGAAAACTAAAATTCCAGTGGAATAAGAACAATTAAAATTCATTTCATAACATATTCTCTGCAAATACATCCCTTTTGTATCCTTTCACTTCCCGTCTCTCCTTGACCTGTCCCCTCACCCCCACCCCCACCCCCAAAAAAGACAAAAGATCAAAAATATACTATAGAAATAGCTATAAACATATAATAAAGAAGGATTTTACTAACACTGATCTGGTTTTATATAATGGCAGATAAAGCCTCACTTTAAAGACTGTCCGAAAGCAAGAGAATCGGAGGCTCAAAAAGTGAACTGTCCGAGTGAGTATCCTGTAACTCATCTTCTCGTTTCACTGCTTCTCTGTTCAGCGCAATTCTGTGCTTACTCTCGGGGTGTTTTATTCCAGACAGATCTGCTTTGGACATTGGTGTTGGATGTGTGCTGGTGCTTCTCTTCCTGCTTCTCTGTTGCTGCATCACGTGTAAGTGAAAAGAAAAGGATTTAAAACTTGCTTTCAAATTTTACACCTCTACACACAGGGATGTGGTCAGTAATAGTTGAAATATGAGATATTATGGACATATCTCCAGTGGCCTGTTTCAGAGTAGGCTTAGAGTTGACACACAGTTTAGACGATTTCTGTCAACTCCGGGTTTGATCCAGAGCTATTGATGAACTCTGGAGCTTGTGCACGTGAAAGTATAACATCTACAGCGAGCAGCCAAACATGAGCAGCAGATTTTGGCCCAATCCCAATTCTATTTTATACCCCTTCCCCTTGTCCCTTGAAACAGTGTATCAAGGGGTAGGGGTGAAAATATTCCCCTAAGAATTGGGACACCACTACTATACGTATATGTGCTGGTGTGCATTAAAGCCTTTAATTACCGATCTATATTAATGCGCTGCTTACTGACACACACACACACACATATATATACAACGCTGCCCCATGACTTTTATTAATAACAGTTTACATACTGAATCGCTCGTTATGTTTTCCAGCAACTAGAGGATAAAATCGCTGTTTTTGAAGTAAACTCACTCTAAAAAGAGAAACGCACAGCCGTACGTTCACACGCAACTTTCATCTCTCTCTCACTCTCTCGAATTGGCAATATTTCAGAAAAGGGTTTAGCGATTTATAATTATTGGGGGTACTAGCCCTCCTCAATGTCTATGGTGGTTATTATCACCCTGATCAGACATGAAAATAGCCTATGTTGTGGCACTATCCTGCAGTCAGTAATGATATGAGGTTAGCAAACTTTAGCGATTTTTTGCAAACATTTCTTTGAGTAACATGACCGTAAATATGAACTCACGATTGAATGTAACATAAAACAAATGATTACTTTTCGTTAAAATCTTTATTAATGCCAAAAATGCTTACATTTATGTGTCTTTTTGTTCGCTCGGGCAGCCATTTTGCCGCTGTAGCCGGTTTACGCTGAGATAATTCATACCCCTTCGTTTGAAGTGGGCTCCCGAAAAATCTTTGTTTGAAGGGCTATCTGGCCCTTCCCCTTACCCTACCCCTCCAACCAAAAGAGAATCGAGAGGGGGGGAAAGGGGAAGGGCTAAGGGGTAGAATTGGGCCTTTGTCTCTCAGATGATGTCACTGTGAAGTGCTTTAAGCTGGTGCAGGAGATACAGGTGCAGTCACTTTATTGCATTAGATATATGTCACTTTGCTCTAAAACCAATCCACCTTCATGAGCCTGAAAAAGCAGAGCAGGCCTCTGGACACAGACTGCAGAAGCGGTAAGAGTAGTGTGTTAGTATGTTACTCTGATCACTCTCTCAGGTCAAAGCTTCCGCTGGGTTCGTGGATCGAGGCGCGCTGCGTCCGTGCGCGTGCTGCTCGTGTACCCTGCAGTAGACAGTGTGTTTCAGCGCTCTGTGATGCTCCTGGCTGACAGTCTGCAGAGTCGTGGTGGAGTATGCGTCGTCATCGACATGTGGGAGAGAGGAAGTCTAGCAGAACAAGGGCCGCTCCGCTGGCTCAACACACAGGCCGACCTCTCCGAGAGAGTGCTCCTCATCTCAGCACCTCAACGCTCACACACCGGTAACAAAGTTTGTGTTTCATGCCAGCAACAGTGCATTTGGGTCACACTCAAGAATCTGTAGGGGCTTGTGACAGAATTCGGCTGTTTTTTTTTTTTATAGGTGACATATCATGAAAATCTGACTTTTCCAGTTTTTAAGTGCTATAATCAGGTCCTCAGTGCATCTACCAACCAAGGAAACGTGAAAAAGATAAACCCAGTAACTTAAGTTTACACCCACGGTGCCGTCATTTTGATTTCGCAAGCGACAACGGTGTATTAGTTCTAATGCCATGGCGAAAGTTTGAGCAAAACATGTTAACTGTTCTGTGTTTGGCTGCACAAACGAGCACAGAACACTGTTTAGAGTCCCAGCCTCAGAGGAGACAACAGAGCAGTGGATTTATTGATTTATTTACTGTATATTGCCACACAAATCTAAAATAAACATGCAATTTATTTCCCAGCTGTTTACCTTCACAGACATAACCCACTGTTTTTGTAACTCGTGTGTTTTAATGTAAACTTGTGTGTGAACGAGAACTTAGTTATATATATATTATTATTTTTTTGAATACTTCTCTTTGCAGACGACCTTAAATCCAAACTAGTTCCTGGCATGCCAGATGACACAGTTTCAGCTTCTGCCAGCAATCTTTTTGCCCTGGCCCTCAACCTCGTTACCAGTGCTGCCCATGACCCACACGGCCGGGACAAGTTCTGGGTCATCAACCTGGAGCATGATGAGAAGAGCGTGCAGACCGAGCTCAGAGGCTGCAGGACGTTCGTTCTGCCGAGAGACTTGAAGAAGCTCCATCGGCAGCTGTTGAGTGGAGCGGTCCAGAGCCCAGCGCTGCCGGGGTGCTTCTACTGCAAAAACACCCTGGAGCAGCTGGAAGAAAATACAGACTTCCCGTCTTGTGCAAAGTCTGTCAGCCTGGCTCAATCCTACAAACAGGGCAAAAATCCTTATCTCTCGTCCTATTAAGTGACTTTGTGTTTATTTTCCATTGCGTTTATCCTAAAAGATATGGAGCCAGACCTGCTCCTGAGGCGTTCTCCTTCCTTCAGGCTTCAGTTCCAACTCTTGCTTCAACACACCTGCCTGTTATTTTCAGGGGGGGGGATCATGAAATCTGCCCTTATCTGTACTCTGAGCTGGTTTGCAGTGACCTTGTTTAGTGTGATGCGTGGACTCTGACCACTTCAACATTCATATGATCTCCTGCACATGTAGTGATAGAAGGCATATCTCTTCCTATTAAGTGACTTTGTGTTTATTTTCCATTGCGTTTATCCTAAAAGATATGGAGCCAGACCTGCTCCTGAGGCGTTCTCCTTCCTTCAGGCTTCAGTTCCAACTCTTGCTTCAACACGCCTGCCTGTTATTTTCAGGGGGGTGATCATGAAATCTGCCCTTATCTGTACTCTGAGCTGGTTTGTCTGGTTTGCAGTGACCTTGTTTAGTGTGATGCGTGGACTCTGACCACTTCAACATTCATATGATCTCCTGCACATGTAGTGATAGAAGGCATAACTGATCCAGCTCTTCGTGGTTTAATAAAGGAAAGCTTTTCATTTATTCAGCTGTGCCTATGGAAGCATTCTTATGCTGGAATAGAGGATCCTAATGAAGGTCTGCTAACTTGTGTAAAACATCACATACACTGCACAGTGTAGGCTAAAGTTCAGGCTGCTAACCTCAACACCTCCGCTTTGAGCAAACACTGTTTGATTGTTTGTGTCACAAATGAACAGCTGAACTCAACCCGGTTCTGGATCCCCTTGGGTTCTGGATTCATTTACACATCTGACTTGCATTTCTTCTGAAGCAACTTACTCCGGGTCAGTGTTGGAGATAGTAACTTTTGCATTACATTATTGTGTTACTCCCTAAAAAAGTAACTAATTGTGTTGCTTAGTCACATTTTACAGAAAGTAATGCATTATGTTATTTCTGCGTTACTTTGTCTAATCTGGGATGGGCTTGCTTGTTAAGTTTTTAATATTAAAAAAGTTGTATTTTTGGCAAATGTAAAAGTCATTTTTGCTTATTAGTATGGTTGAATTGGATCATCGAAGGTGGAATGAGCTGCCGACCTCCTGAACTGCTGAGAGCATCATAACGTTCAAGCAGCAGCTGAAGACACAGCATTTCTTCAAGCACCTAACCACTCCAACTGCCTTAAAGCAATGCCCTATACACACACACACACACACAAATATCCTAATAATCTCTTAATCGCTCCGCTGCTCTAGCCTGGTTACTAATCTAGCCATCTAATAAACATAAGGCATTGTATATTACAAATTTTGTTGGCTCTAAATCGCTTATGTTCCTCTACTGTAAGTTGCTTTAAGCATCTGCTAAATGCATAAATGTAAACAGTGTCATGGTTTCTCAGCAGTTGCCACATAGAAATCCTTTTTGGGGGTTCATAATGTAATAGATTTCTCATAAAATAACTTGCTACATTATGCAACAATGTTATTAACTGATACTGTTTTACTTTAGATTACAATTAATATTTATAACATTTAACTTACAAGACTACAGTTCATTTAATAATGTAATAAATGTTTGAGCCTAAGCATTATCACACTGTCACAATGTGACATTTTTTGAGAAAATTAGTAGATTACATATGACTTATTACACTATGTGCATTTATTACATTATGGGATGCTACTACACCAACGTTGCTCAGCCAATCAGATTCCAGGACCAGAACTGCTGTATAAAACTTAAAATAGCAACTTTAAAGATAAAGAACAACTTTTAATAAGTATCTTTTAAATACATATTACTTTTGTAAGAAACAATTTACATCAACTGTTACAGTGCATGTTTTTTTTTTCCTGGTTAGAGTGGAGAAAATTGAAAATGATACAAAAATGCTTAATAGTTATGAAAAACAGCCACGTTTTTTTCATAAACAGCTATTCAATTTATTATCATCCTAAACAAATTATTTGCAAGATGATTGTTCAACCTTTACATTGTTAATAGCATCATACTGCCAGATTGACATCCCCAAAAATAAAAACAAGCAGATTAAATCCACGTCACGAAGACATCACCAGACAAAGGCGGCCCGCTCACGGAGCATCCGCACACCGAAGCGCTGCCACTCTCGCTGGTGAATCCAGAGCTCCTGCGTGGTGTCCAAACACGCCAGCACGGCTCCACCCTTCCACGCTATCACACGAGGATCCATGTCCTGCACGGGAATAGTCTCTTATTTATCACAATGCAGCAAGTCACACTACACTACAGTCAGTGAGAAGCTAAAGTCAGTGACTCCTGGGTAAGGTGGAGCCATTCATACTTGGGTGTAAAATTCACACTAGAGGCTGAGTAACTACTAGCTAGTAGGTAGGGCTGCACAATTAATCAAATGTCTAATCGCAGTTACAATTATGGATGCCACACTGCAAAAAATGCTTTTCTTACTTAGTTTTTTGGTCTTGTTTTCAGCCAAAATATCTAAAAATTTAAGAATCAAGAATGATTTTCTAGACAAGTAAAAATCATTCAATGTAAATTGTGGTTATGACCACTTTAATAATCGCAATTACAATTTCAATGGAATAATCGACAATTATGATTTTTGTCATAATCGTGCAGCCCTACTAGTAGGTCACAGTAGGTACAGTAAGATATGCAGTGCACTTCCTCAGATGATATGACGTCTACCTTTACTGATAAAATAAGAAACCGTCAGATTTTTAATCAAACATTTTCAGTTCATCCTACACACGAACTGAAAAAGTTTCTTGCACAGACAATAGTTTTTGCCTTTTTTTGCAGCCACAGACTTGCATTTTATGAATCACCAAGGAGCACAGTTTCAGCTCAAAATCTTCAAAACTGTTCTACTAAAGAAATAAAAGGCACCTACACCTCGGATGGCCTGAGAGCGAGTACAATAACAGCTAAGTTTCATTTTTGGGTGAACTATCTCTTTAAATATGCATGTATATTAATGGTTTTGGAACAAATATGATTAGCAAAGTTTTAATTACATGACATCTGTATAGAACATTAAATCAGCGTAAGGAAGACAAACACTGAATACATTTGAGTCTCTTCCTCACAGAGCACTCATGAAAGCACTTTAATCACTGGTTACAAAGACACTTTTCCTCCTTTATTCAAAGCAAAGTCATCAATAACTTCTTTGAAAATCTGCTGACACACACACACACACACACACACACAGACAGACACAGACACACACAGACACACACACACACAGGTTTCCCTACACACCTTTGGTCGTGTGATGACATCGACGTTCTCCACCAGACGACGGAAAGATGGAGGCATCTTATTGAGGACGCGATGCTGCAGAAACTCTTGCGCTCCGTCAAACAGCAGCCCGCCACCAACTACCAGAATACAGCTGTACATCTTACGCTTCGTTTCATCCGAGGCTGTGGAAATAGACCCATAAACACATGCTGTTAGGCTTCAGCACCAAAATATAAAAATATAATTATGTAAGGAATGTTTGTGGAGTGACTGTAATCTATCATCTTCTTCAAGACAATGTTTCCTTCCTGTACAAATTCACTTTAATCTTTGAAAAACATGGAAACTTCCTGTGTACTATACTGTTTCTTGCTTACCCATCTGTTTCAACTTGTTCTCTTATCTTTTATGTCTGGACATTTATATAGGAATTTATAAGTTAATTGGAATAAATGTCTCGATTCTTCATTCATTTTACCAATATGCTCACTTTTACATAATTTTAGAATTATTACACCACTCAGGTAATGTCCATAGTATGACCCAAGTTAGAGGTGGCTGAAATGTTTTATAATACATAATATTGTTTTAATAGCACGTCAATCTTTAAGCTTTAATTAGGAGGTGAGGATTGCCCTCAGGGTTTTTAAGAGATTTACCCACGTGTTGATAAATATAAGTCAGTATTTACCGCAGGAGTCAATGCTGTGTAAGATGGCTTTATCCATGCCAAGTGCTTTTCCCTCAAACTGAGTCATGGCCGTCTTCCTGGACAACAGAGCTGACAATGTTTCTTCTGCATCCGCCCCACCGACGAGGCACTCGGCTTGAGCGTGGCCCAAATCCAGATCCTGAGTCAGATATCCCTTCTCCGATGGGTCGCACATGTCGGTTTCCCCCTCAAACCCAGCAGGCTTAGGGAATAATTTGCGGTCTGTCGTGGCTTTAGAAGACTGTGTGTGAGAGAGAAACATGCTGAGGTTACACACCTCGATTCCTCATCCTGTTCGGTTTGAACACACTAAAAGAAGAGAAACATTAAAGGAATAATTCACACGGAAATGAAATTTGCTAAAAATGCGCTCATCCTCAGGCCACCCAAGATGTCAATGAGTTTGTTTCTTCATCAGATTTGTAGAAATGTAGCATTGCATCAGTGTGTCAGCAATGGATGCTCTGCAGTGAATGGGTGCCGTCAGAATGAGAGTCCAAACAGCTGATAAAAACATCACAATAATCCACAGCACTCCAGTCCATCAGTTAACATCTGGAGAAGACAGAAGCTGCTTGTTTGTAAGAAAGAAATCTATCATTTAAATGTTTATAACTTTAAACTTTCACTTCTAGATAAAATATGAGTCCATAATCCATAAAAAAGTCCATAAAGTCAACCTTGCATCGTGTGCTGCATTAGACTCACTCTAGGACTTGTTACAGCACTTGCATATTGTTGCTCAGTTGGTTTGATTGCTTCTATTGTCCTCATTTGTAAGTTGCTTCGGATAAACGTGTCTGCTAAATGACTAAATGTAATCCATAAAAAGTGCATCTCCTGTTGTCTTTCAGATCAAAATCCACCCACATATTTGTTCAGAGCTGTTTTGGCTTGTGAACGGTGCTTGATTCTGTGCAGATTTCTCTCTAGATTCGGATGAGATTTTTCACTAGGGAAAGCAATATTATGGATAAAGAACGTGTGTTTTAGCCAGAAGCAAAGGTTTGAAAAATATTTTAAATTTATAAATTTGTTTTTTACAAACACGCAGTTTTTGTCTTCTCCAGATGTTAACTGATGGACTGGAGTGCTGTGGATTACTTGTGGATTATTGTGATGTTTTTATCAGCTGTTTGGACTCTCGTTCTGACGGCACCCATTCACTGCAGAGGATACATTGCTGAGACACTGATGCAGTGCTACATTTTTCTTAGGGGTGTAAAGGTACACAAACATGACGGTTTGGTACGTACCTCAGTTTTGACGTCACGGTTCAGTACATTTTTGATACAGCAGGGGGAAAAACTAAACATATATTTTTTTTTTTAAACAGTGGTTTACAGAACAAAATTGCTCTTACTTTAAATAAATTCTGATATAATTCAAATTTTCTTAGGGATAAAAATCTACCTCGGATTATACTCTAAAACAGGGCTGCCCAAACTCGGTCCTGGAGGGCCGGTGTCCTGCAGAGTTTAGGTCCAACTTGCCTTAACACACCTGCCTTTAAGTTTGTAGTATGCCTAGTAAGAGCTTGATTAGCTGGTTCAGGTGTGTTTAATTTGGGTTAGAGCTAAACTCTGCAGGACACCGGCCCTCCAGGACCGAGTTTGGGCAGCCCTGCTCTAAACTATAGTGAGCCCTTTTACATTAGGCCTACTTTAAGGTTACAGTTAACAACAGACCCCAAATTTAAATTTAATTACTAATTATTTTTAAATATAATAATCAACACTCAACTTAAAAAAAATGTATGCAAACATAGAAATTGCACATAATGCAGTTTTTAAATTAAATTCTAAATTATAAACATTTTATTTGTTGTTGAAATATATTCATTGACACAGTGCCTCTCATAACTCATTTCATAACAGATTAATTTAAACATTAAATAATTAAGACATCACTAACAGGTAAATAACAGTCTAATATTTTGTGAAATGCACTTCTCTAGACTTAATTTATCGCGCACTAACGAGCTGTGGACACTGATGACTTCCTGATGTAAATTAAACTCTACGTGACGTTTTGTTTACAAGCTGTTTTTGTTTATTGCCGTCTTTCCGCGGTTGAAACACTGATTGAGCGAATACATGAGGCTCGAGATGTTCATTCATGTTTATTTTGTGTTATAACTAGTAGTAAAGAGGAAGAGATGATCGTTTGAACTGAGGCGTTTATACGGCGATCTGTCACGTCACATCAAATAGCGTCAAAACGGCATTTATTGTTTGAATTTCCTAAAAAAAAAAAAAGGACATAATTAAGGATGAGACTTTGTTTCTTATCAAAAGTAACAACATATAAAACTGGAAGTATCAAATGAAGTTCCGCTCGTGCAGTGCTTAAAACAATGCTGTATTTGTTCGTACACATGCATACCGAACCGAAAGACCTGTACCGAAATTTTTTGGTACGAATAAGTGTACCGTTACACCCCTAATTTCTCTAGATCTGTTCCCATGAACAAACTCATCTACCTGAAGGCAGATTAAAGGCTAGAGAAAATTTTCATCAAATTTTCATTTTTGAGTGAACTATTCCTTTAATGATTCTGCAGCTGATCATGCTTAACAATTCTGTATTTTTACAGATTATTTTAGCACTGTTGAGTATAATTACTATATTAATGTCTGTCAGACGATCCTCTAATGTTGTAAACTGCCTGACAGATACATCCTCTTGATCAGGGGTCTCCAAACTCGGTCCTGGAGGGCCGGTGTCCTGCAGAGTTCAGCTCCAACCCTAATAAACACACCTGAACCAGCTAATCAAGCCCTTACTAGGCACACTAGACACTTCCAGACAGGTGTGTTGAGGCGAGCTGGAGCTGAACTCTGCAGGACACCGGCCCTCCAGGACCGAGTTTGGACAACCCTGGCCTAGACTCTCTGGGGTGAAACAGAACTGGTTCATACATGAATCAGACTGCAGTGGCTGAATGTTTGCTGTTGTGCATTAGTGTGGGGAAACAGCGCAATGCAATGACATGCCGTGTAAGTATTGTGCTTCTGCACCACCCAATGATTTCCTCTAAACACAGGCAAATCAGAAATCTCACAATCAGCTGAAATCTAGGTTACTGTAGAGAGTTGTACCTGGTCTTGTTTGCTCTGTGTGGTCAGGAGGAAGTGCTCATCATGTGCATCCTCTGCGTCTCCTTGAGAGCGATGCAGCAGCGATGTCATCTTCTGCCCCACTATCCCAAACGCAGCAGGGTAGAATAATGCCATGGGAGCCTATCAAACAAACAGAACAATGCAGATGCCAATTAGCAGACAAGCGCTAAACCACCACTAATGGCACAAGATCCGGTCCGTCTCCACCTGGAGTTTCTCATCTCCTAATCGTAGCTGATACAGCAGCACTGGGGAATCAGGGAAACATGTGCGAAACTCGTGATCCTGCAGCCCAGAAATATCCTGCACAGAAATCAACAATACATCAGATTACAAAGCATGATATGCATATAATATAATATGACGTAAATACTGAACTCACAGACATATATAAAAAAATTATTTATATTTATACAAGACTCAATTTCATGTTTTTTAAATTTTTTTTCACTAACTGAACTAGTTTTGGATCGACTTGTGGTTATGTTTCACTGTAGTATAACAACATTCACATGTGGCTGTATTTTACTTGCATTAAATACAGCACTTTTAAGCCATTTAAGAGCAAAGTGACACCTAGTGAATATTGACAAAAGGCTGAATCACCTGATCCAGATGGCAGAAGGACTCTTTGAGCTGCTGCAGTAAAATACAGTCCATTTTGTTGCCGAGTTGGCATTCTCTAAAGGGAAATCCGGCTCTCTGCATGAGCCAGAAAAAACACCGCGTCACATCCGAGCCTCCGTACGCAAGACACAACCTGCACAAAACAAAACACAACACATGCATTCAACAGAGACAGCACGAGAGCTCAAAGTATTCTCCATTGTGTTTACTGTGCTGCACATCAGTAAGAGATAGGGGTGGAACGGTTCAACTTACTCACGGTTCGGCTTGTATCACGGTTTTAGAGTCACGGTTTCGGTATACGCTATGTTTAGGCAAAAACTATACTGTCAAATAAAAATAAAGAAAATAAGATTAATCTATCTAACTATAAGCAACAGCACAAATAAATACCATAGAGTAAAAATATAAATAAAACAAACAGTGAATAAAAGATCTATAAAACATTATCAAAACAGATTTATCCACATCAAAGCACTTAAGCTTCCTCAGTAAATATAACCGTTTTTGTGTCTTTGATACAACAAGGTTTGTGTTTTCCACCCAGCTTAGCTTATCGTCAATAACTGTACCCAAGTACTTGTATGAGTTGACCTTCTCAACTTCTTTACCTGCAATAACTATTTTAGATTGGATATCAACAGAGTTATAGAATTCTATATTCATGTCTTTAGTCTTGGAAACATGAATTTGTAAATAAGAACTCTCACACCAATCCAAAAAATAGTTCAGAATGGGCCCGTGCTCCGTATCACCCTGTTTTAACAGGCTTAGCACCACTGTATCGTCGGCATATTTTATAATGTGTCTGCCTGGTAGGCCTATGTTTGTCACATCATTATAAGTGTTTGATCACCACATTTGAGTTATCATTGTCAAGTCAAGTCACCTTTATTTATATAGCGCTTTTAACAATACAGTAGTAGTAGTAAATCTTTATTTGTCCCTTCACAGGGCAATTCATACAGCATCAACCTCACAAACAGACAAAAGTTTATAAGACATCGTGACAAAACTGCTAGAATGAATGAACGAACGACCACAACAACAAAAAACAAACAAAAACCCGTGCATTAACAGTGCACCATTTGTCATATACTAAAATAATGTTAAAATTCATAGTACACCTATATCTTTATGTTTCAAATAATTGTTTACAATCAAGACTGCATTTGAAAGACCTTGGGGGCAACCCACTGAGGAATAAAGCTCCTGGGAATATTCTCCATTTACACGTACTATTTGAGATCTTCTGGTCAGAAAATCTCAAATCCAGGCCACCAAGCCCCTAGGAACATCAAATTCAGACAACAAACGTTCAGCTAAAAGAAGTGGTTGAATAATAGTATTAAATGCGGATGCAAAATCTATAAATACTATTTTTTCCACACTGCAGGTACTCTCTGTAATTTCAACTCCACTTGGGCACTCTATATCGTCTGCCCGAGGGGAGGAGTTCAAACTCTTGAGTGCAAAATGTGAGCTGTATCATCTAAAATAGTCAAAGACGTCCTAAGGACATTATTCTCACACAAAGCAGATACCCCCAACTGTAAAACTCTCCCACTCACTTTATCAGGCCCCCTTTATCAGGCCCAGGACTTTTATTTTGTTGGGTGGTTTGCAAAATTCTCAAAACAAAGGTTTTATCAATCTGTATATATTCCTCTGTTTTTAAATTAGAATAAAAATCCATACACCTGTCATTAAAATCATGTGTATCAAATCTCCTAAAAAAGTCATTAAATTCATTTGCTATCTCTCCATTTTCTGTCAAAGACTTTGTCAAGGTAATTTCTATTTGTTCTTTATTTTTTGCACCAGCCATTTCTTTAATTCCTTTCCATGCTGACTGAATATTTCCCTTAATAAACTTCTCCTCCACTGATGCCTTATATTTCCTTTTTGCCCTCCTAATTTCTCGTTTTACTTCCTTATTTACCTGACACTTTTCCAAATCTGTGCCTTGATAAAAAACCCGTTTCTTCTTATTTAAAACATATTTCAATGATTTTGTCACCCAAGGCTTATTATTTGAATACATTTTTACATATTTCCTAGACTCTTCACAGAAGTGAATATAAGAACTCACAACATCAGCTAACTCATCATTGTCTACACAAGAAGATTTAAACATGTCCCATTCGGTGCGATCAAAGCAATCTTGTAATTGTAAGATGTTCTCATCAGTCCATCTTTGAGATGTCCTAATAACTGGCCTTGCTCTCTGCAACACTGATTTATAACATGGTTGCAAAGAGACTGCATTATGGTCCGCACAACCAATGGGAAGGATCTATATGCATCTGGTATTGACCCATAACATAGATCAAGTGTTTTATGATGGCGTGCTGACTGATTATCTCCGTTGCCTTCTGAACATCAGACTTCGAATGAATGTATACCACTGAAATAAAAAGTTGCTGAAATTCTCTTGGCAAATAGAAAGGCCGGATAGATACAGTCAATAGTTCTATATCTGCGGTGCACATTTCCTCACATACAATCACTGTCTTTGCCCATCGATTGTTCACGTACAGACAGACACCTCCTCCTCGAGACTTCCCTGTGACTGAAGGGTCACGGTCCAGCCATAGAGGTGCTCCAAAACCATCCAAAGACAGTTCAGTGTCACAATCATTCCCGTTTAACCAGGTCTCTGTTAGTGCAATCATACAAGCTTCTCTGTACTCCCGTAGATGGCGCACATTTGCTTGCAGTTAATTTATTTTACTTCGTAATGATTGCACATTCGCGAGGATTATGTTGGGCAGTGGGATACGCTTGAACCCCAACTTTTTTACCTTGAGTCGTATTCCACCGCGTTTCCCCCTCTTCCTCACCTTGATATTAAAATCCAAATTTTCATACCTTGTATTTCCTTGCAAGTCTGTACTACAGTTCACCACAGTCCTCGGATAATTCCCCGGCAATTGGAGCAGCAATTCCCAGCTGTATTGTAGCGTTGGATAGCGTGGGGATTCCTGAGCACTCCAAACAGCCCCAAAAAATGCCCAAAGCGTCAAAAACCAGAACCAATCCATTCCATCTGATGAGTACTGCGATATATTAAAGGGGTCATATGATGCAATTTCAATTTTTCCTTTCTCTTTGGAGTGTTACAAGCTCTTGGTGCATAAAGAAGATCTGTAAAGTTGCAAAGACTAAAGTCTCAAATCCAAAGAGATATTCTTTATAAAATTTTTAGACCGATGAGCTTTGTAAAAATCGATGCGTTTCAGAAAGGCAGGAGAGAGAGGAGAAACAATAATGTACAGTATGTGGAAAATAATGTGTTTTTTGAACCTTAAACCGCATAAACACATTTCATTACACCAAATACACCAAATAATGTTCTTTTTAGCAGCATCATATGACCCCTTTAAAAGTAAAAAAAGATGCTCCGTGTGACAAAAGCACGTAACCGAGACGAAAAAGAAGGACAAACAGTTCCAAACACCAAGCACACGAGGCACAGTGCTGTCGGTCACTACAAGAGCAGCGCCCTCTCCACCCTTTCTGTACAATTTCAGGTACAGACATTGAATAAAGTAATGAAATGTAAAACAGCATTGCATATTTGACTGTATAAATGAAAGATTAATCTTTATTAAAGTTACAAAAGCTATTCAATCAAGAGCAGTGAGTGATTTCTTTGTTGTTGCTGTTTGATTAATATTAAGAAAGTGCTGTCACTTTAAGAGAATGCACTGATGCAGTGCACAGATACTGTACGTTCAGCCGGCTATGTCTGCTATAGGATACTTACCAAGACGGGCATTTTGACATAATTTTTGTGTGAATTTGTCCATTTAAACACAATACTTCAGAGAAAGCTTAATATTTGCGCGCGTTCTGAGGCGCGGGGTTGTGCGCTTCGGATGAGCGCACGCACAAATCTTCTCACTGCACGCGCGAGCTCACGTCCTCTGGCTCTTAAATGTTTAAACTGGCAAAGCTTAAACGAGTTTAGCTTAAACACCGATATCAACATGTGCTGTTCAGGTCTCGCCTGTGCGCGAAGTCAGAATGCGCATCCATCAACAGAAACATACATTAGCCGAACCCTGTTTGTTTTACGTGTTATTTATAGCAAACCATATTACAGATGCGTTGTCAGATTTAAGTTGAACTGCGGTCCTAGCGCGTGCCGAACCGTACGGTTCGATTTTGTTCCGCGAACCGTTGCACCCCTAGTAAGAGATCATGAGATACTCAGGTGCAGGGGTTTAAAAGACTTTAAATAGTCTTCAAGTATTGTATAATTCAAGGGATTTCTTTGCATTTATATTAGAAAAAATTATTAATGGTAATTCTGTTTATGTTACAGGAAATAAAAAATATATATATTTAACAGCCCCTTTAAATCTGCATTTATGCAACACTTAAATATAACAAAAATGAACACATGGTTTAGGTTTGATTTTGTAAAAGTAATCATAATACTAACAACAATAATAAAAGCATTTGTTTTAATACGAATCAACACTAGGACAGTCCCTGGAGTTGAAGAAAATGAATCAGGGTCCTCAAGAGAACAAATACTGGCAGTTCTGTTTGAGGCAGCTCATCAACATCTCAGCTTCTGACTCGCATCTCAAATCCTTTAGCCTCTAAACTACCAGCATGAGCTAAGGCAACCAGCACTATTACTACATTCAACAATCTGACCAAACCTCTAACATTACTTTGTTCATTCCGCAGTGTGTCTTGTTGAGGGGAAGTGTTCCGTTGTGGTTTTACACTGGAAACACGGCTCACGTTGTCTTCAGAAAATGCCAAACCCTTTAACACAGCGTATATTATAAAACGGATAGTTCCGGTGCTTGATTCTGATTGGCTGAGCCGCATTCGAAGCTGTTGTAAATTACTCTACAAACATACACCTTTGTTTACTTCTGTGTGTTGCTCGGCAACCACTTTGTTGGAACCACAACTGTTTCTGAGGAACTACATTGTTTGGTGGAAGAATACTGTTTTTATTAATATAATTACACTTTATTTGCTCCGTTTTATTCTGTGAAACCG
>NW_015664993.1:256585-259526 GCF_001515625.1 Sinocyclocheilus rhinocerous | reverse complement strand
AGCTGTTATAAATTCACTGTAAACCACGGCTTCTTGGGGCTTATAACTTTAATAAAGCGCATCAGCCCTACAGTGTGTTTCTCTCACCTGGAGCTGCGGTGGGACACGCCGTCCTCGACGTAGCACACGCTGGTCTTCTGGTCACCAACATCCACCACACACGCACTGCTCAGGCCGCTGCCAAACATCGCACACACAGACTCCTGATGCACCGCCACAGCTACAAACCGAACAGGAGATCAAGTTAGGCTGTTACACAGCATTTGCCACTACTTTTGCACACAGCCCCCACTGTTGTTTTGTCTTTTAAAGGGGTCATATGATGCGATTTCATTTTTTCCTTTCTCTTTAGAGTGTTACAAGCTCTTGGTGCATAAAGAAGATCTGTAAAGTTGCAAAGACTAAAGTCTCAAATCCAAAGAGATATTCTTTATAAAAGTTAAGAGTTAGCCACACCTACCTAAAACGGCTCGTTCGAACACGCCCCCACATATCTACCTCACTATGTGGGAAGATTTGCATAACGCGCCCAAATGTTCACGCAAAGAAAGAAGGCGTAACTTTTATTCTCACTGTAGTATTGTTGCCGCTGCCGCCATGTCCTGAAGACGCTGTGTGCTTCGTTGTGAAAGCGAAGCTACTTTGGTCTTCCAAAAGAGGACGATATCCGCTTCGTCATGCCTAGAGCTGATCTGTGCTGGTCGCTGAGGGAATACTTCAACTTAGTGCTGTGGATCGCCAGCACATTTTATGGAGGACTGTTTACTGATCCTGGGAGAGTTACGTTAGACTAAAATGCCGGCAGTTCTGACTCACGTAAGTACGTTTTCTTTTATCATTTGCCACTGATGATTCAAACGCGAGTTTTGGGCAGTGTGGATTAACGTTAGCACTTGTTGTTTGTCATTTCTCTGATCACAAATGCAGACAGGGTTTTATGTTTACGCGGCGCAATGCAACGCAACGCGTAAAAAGACAGTATAAGTCATTATAATCAGTAATTATGTCCCCACTGGATGCAACAAATGCCTCGTTTGTAATGGGTTTTAATGTTTATGTCTCGTCGCTCCGGCCGGACACGGCATCAACAGTATGTGAGGGGCGTAACATTTCCGTCTCACGCTTGAGGTATTCGGCCAATCACAACGCACTGAATAGCTGGCCAATCACAGCACACCTCGATTTTTCAGACCGATGAGCTTTGTAAAAATCGACGCGTTTCAAAAAGGCGGGGCATAGAGGAGAAACAATAATGTACAGTATGTGGAAAATAATGTGTTTTTTTAACTTTAAACTGCATAAACACATTTCATTACACCAAATACACAAAATAATGTTCTTTTTAGCAGCATCATATGACCCCTTTAAAAAACGATTTAGACTCCATACGGCAGGAGTTCACCATCATGTGAATAGAGTAAGGAGAGACGACTGACAAGACGATGGCAAACAATCTGGTATCAAAGCAAAACGCAAAAGGTTATAGCGTTTGTCTTCATTTGTTTTATTGCTGTTGTGTTTTTATTAAAAAACAATGGAAACACTTTAGTTTTGGGACCAATTCTCACTATTAACCAGTAGCTTATTAGCATGCATATTACTAGCGTATGGCCTGTTTATTAGTACTTATAAAACACATATTAATGTCTTATTCTGCATGACATTATTTTAGATCCCTTAATCCTTCCCCATACCTAAACGTAACAACTACCTCACTAACTATTAAAAAGATGCAAATTAAGAGTTTATTGAGGGAAAGGTTGTAGTTTATAGTTAGTTAATAGTGAGTATTGGTGTGAACAAAATAATAATAAACCACAAACTAAGCATCCATTTTAAAGTAAAGGAAAAACCAAAGATCTTTCATTTATTTGTGTTGCAACAGGGTTATATACAGAACTCCACACGTGACATGCGAAATTAAAAAAAATATATCAATACCACAAATTAAGAATGTTTCCACAATTTACTAATATGTTCTCTCATTTACATTCAATTGCGGTCATAAATTAAGAATTTTAATTAAACCAAAACAAGTGAATGGATAAGTACAATATGACTATGGTTTAATAAAAGTAGTAAATGAATTAAGTCGTAGGAACGAATTCTTAATTCGTGGTCACAATAAATATTTTAGTCTGCATGTCACCCGTCTTATTTTTGTTAATAAAAGTTTGTTTAATATGAGCCAGTTTGTCATTGTACTATTTTATTGTAGTTGTGTTTTTCATTAAGAATAATAATGATCCCACCATTTTCAAACATTTGACTCTGTATATGGACTCTGATTCTCATTTCATTTAACTAAAATGCTTTCTGATGTCTAGTCCAGCTAGTTTGAGAAGCACTAAACTAGTCAACAGGGATCATACAAGTGTGGTTAAGAGTTTTAATGGGGTCATATGATGCTATTTTAAAGATCATTATTTTGTGTATTTGGTGTAACAGAATATGTTGACATGCTTTAATGTTCAAAAAACACATTATTTTTCAAATACTGTACATTATTGTAGGTCCTCTATGCCCCGCCTCTCTCAAACACGTCGTTTTCTACAAAGCCCCTCCTTCCGACAAGCACAGTCTGCTCTGATTGGCCAGCTGACCCAGTGCATTGTGATTGGCCGAACACCACTAGTGCGGAAATGTAATGCCCCTTTCCATAATCGCGAGCTTCAGCTTTCAACATAAATGTAAAGACAGTAAATAATGTCCTTAGTTTTACCATCAGTTCAAGCCCGAAAGGGGAACAGAACAGAGTCGCGTGACAGACACAGTAATGATGCTCATATGTATTTGCAGTACACAAGCCGCGATTAAAGGGGTCATATGCGCCGATCACACAGATTGCATTTAAAAACATATGAGACGCAGTGAAATGAAATAAACCTTCACAAATTCGTGTCGCGTTTTCTAAACGTTAAAACTGTTTTAACTTTGCATT
>NW_015664993.1:242921-256564 GCF_001515625.1 Sinocyclocheilus rhinocerous | reverse complement strand
AGACTAACAAAACATTAAAATGCAACAACGTCACTTACATCATCATCACCGTATCTCGTGCTCCACTGATGACGCTCCCTGACGCACATCTAACATTCGATTGTACTATTTTTGCAGTCAAATGCAAATGTTTATTTTGCATGCATGTGTTCGTGTGAGCTGTCTGCGTCACTCATAGTACGTACCTATATCGTGCGCAATATCAAAATTTTTTTATATTGTTATCGATGAAGGTGTACTGTCGATAAATATCGATACCGTTTTATCGCCCAGGCCTAACTTATACTGTCTTTTTACGCGTTGCATCGCGTCGCATCGCATAAACATAAAACCATGTCTGCATTTGTGATCGGAGAAATGACAAACAACAAGCCCTACTCTACACTGCTCAAAACTCGCGTTTGAATCATCAGTGGCAAATTCTTTAAATATAAAAAACGTACTTACAGTCTGTGAGTCAGAACAGCCGGCATTGTAGTCTACTCTACCAGGATCAGTAAACAGTCCTCCATAAAATGTGCTGCACACAGCTGAATATTTGGGTTAAACTGTTCTGGAACAGTGTTGTAAATACAACTTAACCACTGATTTCTAGTCGTGTCCATTTTTGGAAGGCCAAACAAAGTAGTTTCGCTTTCACAACAAAACACAGCGTGGCAACAACAATACTACAGCGAGGATAAAAGTTACGCCTTCTTTCTTTGCTTGAACATTTGGGCGGCGTTATGCAAATCTTCCCACAGAGCGACGTAGGTATGTGGGGGGGTGTTAGAACGAGGCATTTTAGGTAGGTGTGGCTGACTCTTAACTTTTATAAAGAATATCTCTTTGGATTTGAGACTTTAGTCTTTGCAACTTTACAGATCTTCTTTATGCACCAAGAGCTTGAAACACTTCAAAGAGAAAGGAACAATTGAAATCGCGTCATATGACCCCTTTAAGAAGACAACAGTTTATAGCAAATACTTAAACTATTAAGAAAACATACTTACAGTAGCTGATTCAGAATAAGCACCAGATTGTCATAGCAATTGTTTGCGTGAACATTTGTGCGGTATTATGCAAATATTTGCACATCGTGACGTAGAGATGTGGGGGCGTGTTTGAATGAGCCGTTTTAGCCCGGTCTGGATCAGCCTTCTCTTTTAGATAGAATAAATCCTTTTGTGGGAGACTTTGAGCTTTGTAACTCTGCAGATCTTATACATGCACAAATAGCTACATAACATACAAAAGAAAAGGAAAAATAGAAATCGCATCTTATGACCCCTTTAAAGTTAACATTGTATTTATGTGGCGTATCAGAGCGAATCAGACAATTTAAGATTCGATCAGAACACTGATGAAACACAAAGAGCCGAATCTCACAAAGAGGCCCAAGACAACACGGATGATCGTAAATCAGATCCTAGCGCCAGCGAGTCTGAAGCAAGTCGAACTAGCAGCTTTGAACAGCTTGCAGCATTAAAACAAAAGAACACTAATTGATAATTCAACCTCTGGAAGGAGATTGTCATATTTGGGGCAAGTAACCAAGATTAATGGTCAACGGTATAACGCATTGTTCGAATCAATTGTTTGAGCAGATCTGATCCATTGCTTTTTGCCGTAAGGTTTTAGCGCTCTTTAGCCTACATGCCAGGTGATCCTCAACCATCATGAGGAGATAAACCATCTAGTCTCGTGACACTTTTCTTCTTTCTTTCTTTTACTTAAGTTTATTTTCTTTTCTGGTGCATTTATGAAGCTTAATAGCCTCATTGAGAAACTCAATGCAAGGGTTAATTATATGTGACCCTGGAGCACAAAAGCAGTCTTAAGTCGCTGGGGTATATTTGTAGCAATAGCCAACAATACATTGTATGGGTCAAAATTATTGATTTTTTTTAATGCCAAAAATCATTAGGATATTAAGTAAAGATCATGTTCCATGAAGATATTTTGCAAATTTCCTACCGTAAATATATCAAAACTTAATTTTTGTTTAGTAATATGCATTGCTAAGAACTTCATTTGGACAACTTTAAAGGCGATTTTCTCAATATTTTGATTTTTTTTTTGCACCCTCAGACTCCAGATTTTCAAATAGTTGTATCTCTTTTAAGCAGTGTATTAGTAGTTAGTTCAGTGTTTCCCCTGCCATTATACCCCGCTTGAAGGTCAAGTTAATTTTATCTAATTATATTTTCTCCATAGCGCCAGATCACAACAGAAGTCATTTAAAGTTACCTTTCCAATAGAACAGGTCTATACCTTGTTCTTTTATTAAGCAAACTAAATAGCCTTATGTTAATTTATCTTATTTACATGACGGCAGGCATGACATTTCGGTCTCTACGTTATGGTCGCGCTCTGTTTCACACACAGCGCGCGCGCGCACGCACAGCGCACACACACACAATTTGTTGCTAGGTGCTTTTGGAAGGAAAAGTTGCTAGGGTAGTCTGAAAAGTTGCTAAATTTAGCAACAAAATTGCTAAGTTGGCAACACTGAATCCTAACAAACCATACAACAATGGAAAGCTTATTTATTCAGCTGTCAGATGATGCATAAATCTCAATTTCGAGAAATTGACCCTCATGACTGGTTTTGTGCTCCAGTGTCACAAATGATGGATGGATGGATGTTCAGGTCTAAGAAATTGCACATATTGCTATAACTTGGGATTTCACATTTTCACTCTCCTAAACTCATTAGTTCCTCACTTTCTCTCTTTCTGCAACTTGTGTGAATGTGTGTATGTGTTAGATTAGTTTATGTCTTAGATTTGTCCAATAAAGTCTTATCTATATTGAAAAGAGAAGTATACAGCCGTAAAACAGTGATTCTGTCCAAATTCCCTATAAAATCATAAACAATTCCCTTTGAGCTAAATTAGCCTGTTTCCCTTACATTCATGCAATATAATGATTTCTGAATGCAACACAATATTTCATGGTAAACCACAAACTGTCAGGAATATGAGGTGTACATGACACCGTCTCACTTGTGATGGGATCAGCAGGTGCAGATGGTTTTAGTGACATACCTGAGAAGCCCATTTTAACCAGCAGCATATTAACAACTTCCTTCATGTGCTGCCTGTTACAGATGTCTGGGATCAGAAGGATGCATCTGTAATACTAAAAAATATCAAAACAAAGCCGTCAAATCATTCAATTCCATGTGCCGGTGAAATGAAAGCAGATCAGTGAGCTGAAGCCACAGAAGCAGCATGTTCTTCATGTACCTTCAGATCCTTCAGCGTGATTTCTAGGAGTTTCTGTAGAGCGTGAGACCAGATGGTCTCCAGGTCCGCCAGCGCAGCGGTGAGAGAGCCGCCCGGCCCGCTGTGGATGTTCAGGTGTCCCCTGCAGACGGGCCAGTGGATGCTGTAGCAGTCTGCAGGGTTCACATACAACGCCTGATCACCAGAGACGGAGAGAGGACTGTTATCGCATGTCCAGCAGGCACGGCTGATGTGATGTGCTCTGTGTGCATTGATCAGTGTTTACATATGATTTCAATCTGCGACTGTGTCTCTTCAGAACACTTGGATTGAGCAGCTCGATGCATATGGATTTATTTTACAATCTCTTTATGAACTTAAGCTTGATAGTTTTGGTTGAGTGGACTAAGTCATAAGTGTCAATTTTTCACTTCATGGAACATGATCTTTACTTAATATCCTAATGATTTTTGGCATAAAATAAATATCTATAATTTTGACCCATACAATGTATTGTTGGCTATTGCTACAAATATACCCCAGCGACTTAAGACTGCTTTTGTGCTCCAGGGTCACAATTGTGTATCAAAGACCTTATGGGGTTGTAAAACAACACGAGGGTGAGTACATTTTAATTTTTCAGAATTTCCATTTTTTACCTTTTGAATTTTACCTCTAAAATTACGATCTTTTACTTTTCAATCAAATTATGGCACATGTACGCCTATTTAAAAAAAGAATAAAAGTGATTTTTAGATAATACACACAGCATTCAACAAAAATGAGTTTTTCTAATTTTTGTTTTTCTATAAGCAGCAGTAACTGCATTTCATTAATAGCACAAATCTTTTTTTGGGGGGGGATTTGTAAGCGTTTTATTTATTTATTTATTTTTTTTATTAAGAGTGCAAAACATACAACATACGGTGAACACAAAACACAAAAACAGCAGTAGAACAGCAATGATAATAACAGCAATGAAAATAAACAGCAATGACAATCTGAAGAATAGTAACAGTATTTAAGTAAGCGTTTTATTTTAAAGTAAAGGCACAATTTGGTAAAAAATTATATTGCGATCATTTGTCATATATTATTTTAATTATTCCTTTATTTAAGTGTAATATGATCAACATTTCAAGAAAACATCTCATATTGCTGCTGCTGAAACATCCAGACAAAAAACATAATAATGCCAATTTAAGTAGTTTTAAGGGTGCTTGTGTTTTCATTTTACAGTTGTATGATTTAATTAATTAATAGCCTTTCATCAAGTCACAAACCCCCGTTCAGGGTTAAAGGGATAGTTTGAAGGACAAACAGTAAAAAGTTGTTCCAACAGTTGTAAGAAGTTGTCACATTTGAGAAAGCAAGAGTTCTGATTATTTTCAGGGCGTTTATGACTGTGATGACCAGGTTCTTGTCTCACCTCTTCTCCTACCAGATATTCAGGCTGATGTGATGTATTTGTCCACTTCACTTTAGAGTTTGGGTCTAGCACAGCAGGACGTATTTGTCTGTTGTATAATCTGGCCTGTAAACACACACTCAGAAGTCACAAGCGTTCACAGTAAGACCACTCAATACTGATTCATCTCCAGTCTGACGCACCTGCTCTGCAGACACTGGGGTTCTTCTCACACCGTTGGACATTTTCTTGGACCAGATCACCTGGTCGACCATTTTTAGCCCATTTTGTCTCTGTTCATTGCTGTCTGCTGCCTACAGCATCAGTGAACAGCAGATGAGGGAAAATATACAGTTCAATCAACCACTGATGTATTTCATTAGCTGCATTATTGTTAACTCTCAACATCATAATGTTTAGTATCAGATTATGGCGAGGCAGTGAAGTTACTTGCATTCAGTCCTTCTCGTAAGAGGCACTGGTCCTCGTGGCGGCGCTGACCGGGCTGTTTGTGTCTGCGGGCGATGACCTGAGGAACGCTTAGGGGGAGGGTGTCTGTAGCCCGGCCCATCCGCAGAGATTTGGACCCGGGATGAATCACGACAATGAAGTTGGCTTGAATTTGCTGAAAGTCACAATCAACGTTTCATTGAATTCATTCTGTTTCATTGAATTATGAGGTGCTTCCGACTATCCTGTAGCGAATCAGCTCAAAGGGGAAATATGAATAATTAATCAAAATAAAAATATGAAGTTATGGAACCATTTGATATTCAGCAGATTTGCAGCCTGAAGGAAACATCAGATTCTTAGTTCGGACGATTTGTTAATCTAATGAATAACTGATTTGTTAAATCAAATGAAAAATTGTGTGTTTGATTGGTCCAGACGCTACAATCCCAATGTTTTATTTTATTAATAAGAGTGCACAACTATTAAGTAAAGTGCATTAGGATAATCTGAGACACTTTCCACTAGTAAGACTCATTTACACAGAAGTCACTCTCTTGCTCTTGCCATTTCAGAATTGTACAGTAAACGGTGTTTACAGTATTTACATTTTCAAACACACTTCAGATTATGTTTTCATAAGTGGGAGATGCAAAATATTGACCACTATTAAACAGACATGAAAAACAACTAATTCTAGAAAGAATGAAATCGCTGTTTGGAAATATAATCAATTCTTTCTAATATCAAAATAAATGCTTACTATTTTTATTATCATAATATAATAAATAAAAAACAACAACAACTATGTTGATATAGTCACTTCTTGCAAGTACCGAGCCTGGCTGTTATTATAAGGGGTGCACGCACCGAAAGTGTTGGAATCATAGTATGTTTTTTGTTTCTTTTTCCTGATTTCTGTCTTCCTCCCTACTGTTTATGATGTGATGATGGATAATGTTATTGTCACCTCCTGTAATGGCTCTGGTACAGCAGCGGGCACCACGCGCTGCTCTTTCTCTCGGTCTCTTCCGTTCTCCGCGTCTCTGTCTGTTTATGTCATGATGCTGACGCTGATGCTGATGAACTAAATGAATTAAGAGTACATTTATCCACACACTGCTTGATGCATGAGACTGTTTAAACAAACTACTTCTCTCAGTCTAATGGCGGGTGGCAGACCAGCTTTAGGTACATTGCCGCCACCTGCTGGGCTGGAGAGGAACGTGCTTCGTCTGTCTCTTCATGAATAATATAATATTCCCGCCACCTACTGGACGTGTCATGTGGCAGTGTAGACACTTCTAGGCGTATTACTGCCCTCCACAGGTCAATATTTGAATTAAATTCTTATATACAGTCCTGTATCGTGCAAGAACTGAAGAACTGCTTCAGACATCAGTTGATGTTTGTCACTGTATCCAAGCAAAGATAAAATAGAAAATGCTCTAACTCCTCTAATTCTGTCGAGTTATTTTCTTTCAGCCCTGTACTTTCTACATTCTAGGAAAACATGTCCCACTGTCTCAGGACTACCATACATAAAAAATTATTTAACCCACAGTGCCCCAACCTCAGTCTGCACAGTTTAACTGAATCCCTACGAGACAGAGAAGTATATAACTATCTATTCCTCAGTTCAGGTTGTATAGAAAAGTAGTGTATTCTGCCATTCTTTTATTAATCCCTCTTTAATTGTTTCCCTCAATTCCACTCTCTCCATTGATATATGGATATCTACTTCTCTTTTTACGCTCTCCTTTGCTCTCACCCCAGCACGCCCAGGAACCCAACACATATTAATATCACTACACTTAAGATATCATTTACAATGTCAGGACGAGCTTTAGATTTTCCTACTCTTAAATGTTTCCAAAGCAGCTGCAGAATCAGAACAGATAATAACTTCTTTAGGTTTAGCTTCCTCAGTACAGCATAAAGCCCATAGAACTGCCATTAATTCAGTAGTAAAAACAGAACTTCCATTTGAAATGCGTCGACCAATCTTCAACTCTAATTTATCCACTCACAGCCCAAATCCATGTATTCAGAGTCTATCCTATTCTCATTCTGGCAAAAGAGAAAACTTGCCATGTGAAGGATGGAAAGGGTCTTTCTGACCTCACAAATGAATGGGCAAAAATTCCCACAGGAATGCTCCAAAACGTGTGAAAGCCTTCCCAGAAGCTGTTATACTGTAGCGGCAAAGAGAGGAAGTCCATAATAATGATGTCTATGCATTTAGAATGCAACATCATTTAAGTTCCTGTTTTTGTAAAGGTCAGGTCTCTCAGTGTTTTTGTTCATCCAGTGAACAAAATAATATTCATTAAATTATTTACCATTTAGTATTATTTAGTAACTTGAAGAGTACTGAGAGAATTGACTGTGTTGTCTGTAATTAATGTTATTCCTGACTACAAATCTTTAAAAGCTCATTTAAACAGACTGCACTCACAAACAGCAATATAAAAATCACTGTAGAAACCCTGAATCAAGTAATAAAAGCCACAAGTCTCGACAGAACACAAAGGATCATCATTATAACTTACTTTATTGATGCAAAGTGTACATACAACATCCACTACAACAGATCTTTCGGAGGACATTACTAAAAAAAGTGTGAGAGAGAAGTTATGTAACGTGTGTGTGTGTGTGTGTGTGTGTTGGCTGCCATGATCAGTCCCTCTGGCCCCTCAGACAAGGAATTCCCAGAGTAACGTCAAGAAACTGCGTGACAGCAGCGGCAGCCGTAGGAAGAGGAGTGTGACGTACTGAGTGCACGCCCTATCTGAGCAGTATGCAGCTAAAACCAGCGTGTCACACCCCTGTGCGCCTGCATCGCTGTGCAGGCGTTTACCTGCAAAAGACAAACATATGGTTATTCTTGATGACCTCCTCTCAGTAAGTTTGTGTCAGGTTGCTCTGCAGGTTCTTCACTCGTACTAACCTTCCTCATCCTCCTCCGCCCATAGGAGGAGGGGTGGGACCCGCACCGTGGTTTATTCTGCCCATCCGTCTGCGCCCAGGGAATCCAGGAGGACTGCAAGAACATCACAGTGTAAACACACAGAACCTGATCACGTCATGACTACAAACGCAGTGGTTCTGCTGATGAAGGGTTGAGACGTACCCTCTGCCATCGCTGAAGCGAGACGATGCACTGCTCTGTCCATCTTTAGACAGATCTGGCTGAACGAGAGACTGGAAGCTGTGGAGATATTATACAGATCGTTAGCTCGGCCAGGTCGATCATCACTAGTACTAGTGCTCCTAGTGATGAGATCAGACCTCTAACATTAAGTGTTAAAGTTAAGAGTGTGTGTGTTGTCTTGCGGCATTTCTGCTCCGGAAATGAATGATTCCTCAAATCAGTGAGAGAGAGCATCTGGCCAGTTGACACAATGGTCACTGCTTGTAGATCCATACTTTAAGGGCTTGCAAACTTATATGATTGGTTTTCTGTGATATATGTGACCCTGGAGCACAAAAGCAGTCTTAAGTCGCTGGGGTATATTTGTAGCAATAGCCAAAAATACATTGTATGGGTCAAAATGATCGATTTTTCTTTAATGCCAAAAATCATTAGGATATTAAGTAAAGATCATGTTCCATGAAGATATTTTGTAAATTTCCTACTGTAAATATATCAACACTTAATTTTTGATTAGTAATATGCATTGCTAAGAACTTCATTTGGACAACTTTAAAGATGATTTTCTCAATATTTAGATTTTTTTGCACCCTCAGATTCCAGATTTTCAAATAGTTGTATCTCAGCCAAATATTGTCCTATCATAACTACACATCAATGGAAAGCTTATTTATTCAGCTTTCAGATGGTGTATAAATCTCAATCTTATGACTGGTTTTGTGGTACAGGGTCACATATTTCAGCAATGACGTGTAGGATTGCATTTGTTCGCAATATTTCATCGCCACCTACTGGCGTAATGATGCAACTTGCATATATTAGTTTGTTAAAGCATTAGTTCACTCAAAAATTATCTGCTAAAAATTTGCCCAAACTCAGCTATATCTTGGATGGACTGAGTGAAAGTACATTTTCAGCAAATTTTCAATTTAGGCAAACTATACCTTTTAATGACATATCAATATCAATGGCTATATTAACAGCAAAAATAATACTGTACTAATACATTATACAAATAAACTATATAAAAACTTTCAGTTTATTATGACACAAATTACACAATTTTCACAGTAAAACCTTTCTTAATATCCTTATCAGTTCCTCGTTCACCCTTGTTTCTGAATACAATGTTTTCCTAGTAACATTAAAGCATGATAGTCCAGTAAAATGCTTTATTGTCAAGGTTATTTTGCAGAAAATCACACACTGATGACTCTTCACCTTTCAACATGTGTAGGTCTTGAGTGAATGCAACATCTTGTGTATACAGTTTTCATGACTTCAAAATGAAAACAAAGAAAAAATTACAACAGGGTTGACTACTCGTCTTTTGTTGTGAACACATTCATCTTATACTAATTGATTCTATTTTTCTTTTAAATATATATAAATTCTGTATTGTTATAAATCCATATAAGTTCAGTATCAGTATCTTCACTAGCCTGCAGAAAGAGTCAGTGTAAAATCCCCCCCACTAATACACAGACTGACAGTCTGTCTGCAACATAATGTTAATTATCTAGTATGCAGAGGTTTTATCAAAATTGCAGAAATGACTTGTGAGACTCTTGAAAGCATCGGTAATAATGTATTAATAACTACAGACCAGTCGGTATGTTTTGAACCATTGTTTACCAGCAAAAGTATGTTTATGAATTTAGTTACTGCACAATTTCCAGCTCATTGGGATTTTTCTTTTTGCAAAAAACTAAAAAAAAAAATTAATAAAAACTTGACATGTTTTTATGAAAATACAGTAATACAGTGAAAATACAGTATTTTCAATTATGTTATAAAAAAATTACTAAAACTAAAAAGTATCGTCTCGTTCATTTGTGGTGAGACCAGTGAAAATGTTTGCAAGGCAAATAAAAGCTGAAACTACTGTCCCAGCTGGCCAGAGAAAACATACATGCAAATAACATGAACTTACAACAAGCCAATAAACTCGACGGCACCCCAGAAGAGATTGCTCAGGAAAGACAAGCTCCACGGCGACCGGGTCCTGCTGTCCAGAACCTGACCTGAACACAGAGAGAAAACATGAGAAAAATATCACACAAAACGAGCTCCAAACTAAATATAAAACTTATTATGTACGAACAATGTGTGGCTTGGTCTGGCCACTACAGCGCAAGGCTGCAGATTTACGAATCCTACTATGTCGAAAGCGTTGTTATGAATATTTAATACACGACTTTCGTAAATGCAGAGGTTGTATTTTAGATACAGGTCAGCAAACGGACTGATGAATATGTAAACTGACGACCCAGAAAGATTACAAGAACGTCAGCTTCATTTAATTAATATTCAGGAGCTATTCACCATAATAGCCTTCATAACATCCCAACCTGGATATTATCATTGTAACATTAACAAAACCAAATGTTGGTCAGACCGGGTCGAAGCGATAATTCATACAAACACAAGGCGTCATATCAAAAATGTATGTTAGGCAGCAGAGTGACAGAAAAAAAAAAGTAATATATTAGCTCTTGGCTGGCGTAAGAAAATGACGCTAAATTACATATGTAACGTTAGTCGCTTATGACAATGTACTATATAATAAGAAAGGTAGAGTTTTGTCAGCAAAAATAACATTACTATTCTTAACAAAACAAGAGTTGTTTTCAGCACTCACCATTTGACACATAAACCATCGTCACTGCTGTTTAACCGGAAACTGGGCTTCTCTTCCGGTACTGCGCAATGGCGTCAGTGTTCGGTCGTGACGTTTGCTTTGCTTAAAGGGTTAGTTCACCCAAAAATGAAAATTCTGTCATTAATTAGTCACCCTCATGTCGTTCTCTCAGATTCCATCAAAAACATCTTAATTTGTGCTCCGAAGATTTGGAACGACATGAGGGTGAGTAATTAATGACAGAATTTTCATTTTTGGGTGAACTAACCCTTTAAGTTAAGGAAGGGCCATTTAAACTTATTTATAGAATAGATCTTGCTAAACCATCATATTTTGTAAAATATTTTTTTGTAAACTGTACCTTTTGCTGTTTATTTGATTTGATATTGCCCATTTGATTAAATTTTTGTATCATGTACTCAAAAACAGCAGTCGCAAAAACACAAGATGTATATGAGCAACATTATCTTGATATTATAAATGACATATTTATGAGTATATAGACTGTCTAACAAGAAAAAAACCCTCTTAAAAATGTTAAGGCTTGACTTTTTTTTACGGTTTTAAAGATGTTTATAAGTGACTGTCTGACAAGATAAAAAAAACAAAACACCTTGTTCATGAAAAAAGGCTTCTCATTTCTGTACGGTTTACACTACAGTGTCACTTTAGCGTCACTTTTCGACGTGCAGGCTACTCCATTGCTTTCAGTTGTCTGCCTTATGCTAACCCCACCCCTACCCTAAACCTACCCACTTCTGAACAATATAAAACACGTAAATGCAGGGTTCCTACACATTTTCAATTTCAAAATTCCATACATTTCCAGACTCAAATTTCCAAACCTTTCAGTAGATTTTCAACAATGTTTAACATAAATGGTTCAAACAGCATTATTTTCAGCTTTATATTTGGCATATAGTACAGTCATCTGTAAATATTTTTATTTTCTCATGGGTTTTTTCATTGATTTTCTTGCATACATACAGACTTTTGCATGCACAGAAGAAAGTTTTCCGTGACCTCAAGAAACTATTCACATGCGCACGGGAATATTTTGTGTGCTTACCCATTATTTTCTAGTTTTGTATATTATAACACATTTCCTTTGTGTGTCACTGCCATCTTACTATGAAGAAGAGCATGAATGCATATGAATTTATAGAGATCTATTTGCTCAAAATTAGGCTTTCCTTAGGCTAGTACCTTATGTCAAATTTAACACATCCTCTGTGGTGCACTGTAAATAGGTTGCTGTAAATTTTACAGTAACTTACTGGCACACATTTTACAGTATCTTACTGTACATATTACAGTAAAATACTGTTCAAATTACAAAAATCAGTTACAGTGTGGCAGAGAAACCATGACACCAAATACTGATGGCACAATACGGCTGTGTGCATTGTTTATTTGACAAGTTCAATGGTCTATAAAAAGACTGGTACAGTAAAAAGAGTGTAAAAAATGTGACTTTTGTTAGGGCAATACATCATATTTCAAGGCCTTACAGTAGGTCTGCTTTAACGCATAGCCTACTCGGTGGCAGCCAAGAAACCACACCGTGAAATGGGCTGATGGCACAATAGATGGATCAGTGTGCATTGTCCTACGCTAAGTTTAATGGTTTCACGAAAGTCTGTATATTTTTTTATTTTTGCAAAGGTCCTTTTAGAGGCTCTGTAATATGGTGCTAAGAATATCCTGAGAAAAAAAACTTGCAATATAACCTGCATTTTTGCACAAAGAAAAAGTGCACCTTGAATTCATTCAGTCGTGTTTGACAGTCACTAAAGAATCACTAAACAGCTGCCATGAAAACACACTTCTTTTATTCTTTTCATTAAATTTATAATTTTCTATTATAGAAAAAAAAGTCTGGAAATGCAAATATTTTTCCATAGTCTGCTTTCTTTTTTCCAAACTTTTCCAGACCTAGAACTGAAGAAAATCAAATTCCATACTCTTCCAAACTGCGTAGGAACCCTGTAAATCGCTGGAACGTGACTCAGCAGAAGCTAGAGATTACTGTTTACAAAGTTTTAAATAGGGATATTTGTCTTACAAAAATACATCAATTCGCTTCAGGAGGCCTTTATTAACACCCCAGAGCCATGTGGGACACTTTTTATGATGGATGGATGCACTTTATTGAACTTCTTTGGACTATTGAAAAATAACACCCATTCACTGCCATTATAAAGCTTGGAAGCTTGGACATTTTTTAATATAACTCAGATTGGATTCGTCTGAAAGAAAAAAGCCGTGTACACCTAGGATGCCTTGAGGGTGAGTAAATCATGGTTTAATTTTCATTTTTGCGTGAACTATCCCTTTAAAGCAATGGGGTGCCCTGCACGTCAAAAATTACACTAACGGGGTACCATGTGTGTCAAAAAGTAACGCCAAAGGGTCCTGACCAAGCGACAGTATGTGACGAGTTGGGAGTGAGAACGTGTTGACGCGACAGATCTAGATAAAGAGACTGCAGATTTAACCCTGTGCACCTGAAAGTATTGTTAAGGGTGGTGAGACATCTGCAGAGCAGGAGATATCTGCACCTGTTAAAGGACATGAAAAAGAAAAAAGAAAAATGAAAAAAGAAAAAAGAAAAAAGAAACAGTCAGACCACAACTCTTGAGACATTTCCCTCCTCACATCAGCGATTGCATTCACAAGCAGTTTTGGTTCTAAAAAATAAAGAGTAATTGAACTATGTGTTAGTTTACAATTTTAATTATTATAGCTATGTATATGTATATATATATATATATATATATG
>NW_015664993.1:224747-242886 GCF_001515625.1 Sinocyclocheilus rhinocerous | reverse complement strand
GAGTGTGTGTGTGTGTGTGTGTGTGTGTGTGAAGGAGTGAAAAGAGTGGAATTGGATTCATCCTGGATTCATCACGGCCTTAATAAAATATTAATTTTATCCTTTTGCATGATTATTGATCAAGTTATTAATCAGTATTTAACCTCATAGATTGTTAGTTGATTGAATATTCTTATTATTATTTACCATACACCAGTGAGTAGACATTGAAAATGTATGTGTATTAATATCTTTCTCTCTCTTAGTGAGAAGTTGGAAGGTGTAACTAAGCTTTTTACATGCAGAGTTTTCATTCTCTCCATTTCGGGTCACTGTGACTGCCCAGGTCACGGCTGTCCAGGTTCTGGAGGTCATTGGGACCTCTCATCTACGTGACCAACAGAACATTTATGATATTTCTGTATGTCAGAGAATAACTTTAAATAGTTTCAGTGAATTTCTCCTCTCCTCTGAGAAGCTGTACTCATTGACTGTGTGTAAAACCAAGCACCTGATATGGTTCAGGGCCGAGCCAGCCAACCTTGAAGTAGATAAGTCTGTCGTCACCCGGATGACCTGTTACGTCTGACCCCTGATCGCTTGTCACCTAATAATCACCGGAGATATGCTTCGAACTATATGTCCATGTGTGGAGATTCTCTAAGTTTATCTGTTTCAGCCAACCAGAATCCTTCCTACCAATATGCCTTGACGTAAATAGTGACCTCTGTTAGAGTATAACTGTTGGTGTCTCGAGCATGTACTGAATGCAGAGCGGCCTAAGAACTCCTCGCGAGTATTGAAGCCGACTTCTGCTGATGAAACTACAACATTTCTTCAGTAAATGTCAGTAAATCTTCAGTAAATTTTCTTTAGTGAAACTTTCTTCAGTCTTCAACTGACTTCATGTCTGACTCCTGGTCTTCATTGCTCATACCTGGTCCTTGGGTTTAACTGTAAATCCCCTACAGTGTACACAGAGCTAAGTATATAGAAATTGTAGTCCGTTACTGATTCCAAATTACATGACAAAAATTGTAGTTAATCTATTACATTACACATTTTAGGTAATATAATCAGGCTACTTTTTGATAATTTTTAGATTACTTTTGACCCAACTCGTTAATCACAGTGATTTTAATAGGATTATCTTGTACCATACTGATATAAAAATAGAAAGAGAAAGAAAAAAATTCCATTTGTTGTAATTAACAACATGCATTAATGCATTACACATTACATTACATCAAGGAACTGCAGGGGGTTCATGAGTTTAATTAAAAGCTAATTATTAAATCATTAAAATGTACAATTAAAATAAATCATTTTAAAAGAACATCAAAATAATAAAATACTACAAAAATTAAATATTTTATACCAAAAACTTTTCCCACAAGGTCAAAAATGACTGTTATTACTATTTCCCATAACATAGGGAATAGCAGGACACACACACACACACACACACACACACAGGTTTGTTTTTGTGAAAAGTGGGGACATCCCATAGGCGTAATGGTTTTTCTACTGTACAGACCGTATATTCTATTGCCCTACACCAACCCTACCCCTAAACCTACCCCTCACAGGAAACTTTCTGCTATTTCAGATTTTCAATACACTCCATTCTGTGTGATTTATATGCGTTTTGAAAAGTGGGGACATGGGGTAATGTCCTGAAAAGTCACCTTCTCCTTGTAATACCTATGTCATACCCTTGTCATTATACAAATGTATGTCCTCATTTGTCACAAAAACGCGCACACACACACACACACACACACTCACAGATACTGATCAGCCACAAGATTAAAACCACCTGCCTTTGTGCCTTATTTTGTCTAGGATATGTACAGTATAGGTTCCCCTCATGCATCAAGGCATGGACTCCACAAGACCTCTGAATGTGTCCTGAACATAAAGACATTAGCAGCAGATCCTTTAAATCCTGCAAGGTCCAAGGTGGGGCCTCAGTGGATCGGATTTGTTGGTCCAGCACTTCCCATAGATGATCAGTCGGATGAGATCTAAGGAAATTAAGGCACCTTAAACTCTTTGTCATGCTCCTCAAACCTTTCCTGAACAATTTTTGCACTGTGTCAGTGTGCATTATCCTGCTAAAAGAGGCCACTGTCATCAGGGTAAACCATTGCCATGAAGTGGTGTACGTGGTCTGCAATAATCTTTAGGTAGGTGATACGTATCAAAGTACCATCCACATGAATGCCAGGACCCAAGGTGTCTCAGCAGAACATTGTCCAGATCATAATACTTACATATACTGCCATAATACGGCCTGCCTTCTTCTCATAGTGCATCCTGCTGCCATCTCTTCCCCAGGTAAACGACGCACAATCTTCTTCCACTGCTCCATGCTCACGTGCCCATTGTAGGTGCTTTCGGTGGTGGACGGGTCATCATGTGCACTCTGACCGCTCTGTGATGCATGTTCTGACACCTCTCTATCATGGCCAGCATTCAGTTTTTCAGTGATTTGTGCTACAGTAGCTCTTCTGTGTGATCGGAGCGGATTCGTTGGATCTTTAGTTAGAAAGGTACTAACCACTGCAGACCGGGAACACTCCACAACACTTGGCGTTTCAGAGATGCTCTGACACAGTCATCTAGCCATCACTATTTGGACATAATCAGAATCACTCAGATCTTTGCGCTTTCATATTTTTCCTGTTTCCAACAACATGAAATTCAGGAAGTGACTGTTCACTTAATAATTCCCACCCCTTGACACATGCCACTGTAACCATATAATCAATGTCAAAAAACATGTTCCTAGCCTGTGTCAGCATACTGATAGTGGCACCTGGTGGTCAAGTTTGGTATGGCATATTAAGTTAGCTTTTTTATTATGTTGAAGGACTTTTCTTTCCTTTTTCCTTTTTTTATAGAGAAAATTTTTTTTACTGAGAGAATTTATAATTTATAATATCAGAATGTATAATTATGTGTTCAGTTTTAGATTTTTTTATATTCAGATTCAAAAATATATTATTCCAATTTATAAAAAAAACACTTGCATTTAAGGTGGAAGTGTGGCTGAATGGGTAGCACTATCACTTCACAACAAAAAGGTCCCTGGTTTGAGTCCTGGCTGAGCCTTGGCCTTGCATGTGGAGTTTGTAGGTTCTCTCGTGTTGCTGTGGGTTTCCCTCAGAATCCAAAGACATGCATGATAAGTGATCTGGAGACAGTAAGTTGCTTGTAGGTGTGAGTGTGTACATGTCTGTATGTGTCACTCTGTGATCGACTGGGTGTTTCCCAGTAAAGGTGTATTTGTTTTAAACAAATTATGGCTCAAAATGTACTATTACTAATGCCTTTGTGTAAATTAGACATTGGAAGGGTAGAAGGGCTACTTCATTATGGAAAAAAGCTGACTCCTGACATATGTTTCTGTGGTGTGGGAGCATCAGAGCTGAGAGAATTAATCAGTCCATCATCTAAAGATGCTGCTAATAAGCAAGTCCATTTAATCAGTTAATGCACAGACCCTCACAAAGCTTCACATATGGTGGCGGAAAAGTCAAGAATATTATCCATAATATGATTAAAGGGAGTTTTAATTGGATTAGCACATTAATTTAACTGATCTAATCTGAATGCAACATACAACCAATTTAAATAATGAAGAGCTTTTTGTTCATCAAAACAGAAATAACAGAGCAACACAATCATGCCAGTAATGAACAATACAACTTGAGTTCTAGTGAAAACATTCAAGGAAACAATTTTTTTTTATTAATTAGAAGGGGTTAATCCTTCATGCATGCAACTGAGAGTTGTGTAGTAAGTGATCTAAGTGGTTATGACGGAAAGACCTTGTTGCTCCTGCTGACAGATGATGCTGTGGTCTCTTCCTCTGATTCTACCGGCTCAGCGGCCCACAGGTTTCTGCCACAGAGTAGGAACGGTACAGCATGCTCTCTGAACTGATATAGAGAAAGAGTTCTGGGTCATATCAATCAATCTTTGGTCATACTTTTATTATTAGAGAATCAAGGTTTATTGCAATACTGAGCCTGGTTTTGATGAATTTTCGGTGACTGTTTAAGTGATTAATGTAATTGATTTACACAATCCAGGTCATATTTGACTCAAAAATCTAAATTAAGATTGTATGCATTGTGACATTTTCATATTTCACACAAATATTAGATGGTAATAATCATGAAACCCTGCTAAATTTTTAGACACGATCCGTTTTCAGTCCTGGTCCTGGGGACCCACAGTACTGCACATTTTGCATGTATCTCTTATCTGATACGCTCAGTTCAGCTCTCTCTTAACAAGCTGATGATCTGAATCAGAATATGCAGTGTTTTGTTTCCCCAAAACCAGGACTGGAAATCCACTGTTCTAGAAAGTACACTGACTCACCTGTCTGTTCATGAATATGTAGATTATAGGGTTGAAAACTGTGCTGCTCTTGGCCAGATACATGGGAACGGTGGCGATCACCGGGTCAATGTAAAGGTTCGGGTCTAAGATCACAGATAGTGCAAATGCGGCATAGGGCAGCCAGGTGAGCAGGAAGGCCATCACCATGACAACCACCATACAGGCCACCTGCGTCTCTGCCCTGGCAGTGCTTCCTCCCTCTGACATTTTCAGTCTGGTCACCTGAAGGTAAAATAAAAATGCTAACCTCCTGAGAATTTAAAATCAAAAGTTTAGTTAAAATATTAAATAGCATTTGCTGCTATATATATATATATATATATATATATATATATATTAGGCATTTATATGTATAAGGTGGCCAAAAAAAACAAGGATTTTTGTAGAAATACCCTCAAAATATAACTGTTGGCACAGAATGTCAAACTTCACTCGTGAAGGGGCATCTTCCTCAAGAGTCTAGCTCCAACTTCACCTTAATTAAACCACAACTAGCTAATCAAGGTTAGCTAAATAGTGCAAATGCGGCATAGGGCAGCCAGGTGAGCAGGAAGGCCATCACCATGACAACCACCATACAGGCCACCTGCATCTCTGCCCTGGCAGTGCTTCCTCCCTCTGACATTTTCAGTTTGGTCACCTGAAGGTAAAATAAAAATGCTAACCTCCTGAGAATTTAAAATCAAAAGTTTAGTTAAAATATTAAATAGCATTTGCTGCGTATTGAATAGCAAAACATATTGACCCCCCTTTTAGGGACTTGTATAACATTTTGTATATTTGGACTGATATTATTCAGCTATAGTGTTACAAGCAACAGCATGTGCTGCATATCATTTTTTACACCGGTTTATTGAATATTAATAATTAATAACACATATTTAATTACCCTAATTTGATTAGATGATGTTGTCATTACAAAAGTAGTGAAAAATACAAATTATATAATAATAAATAATAGAAAGAATATATATATTAGGCATTTATATGTATAAGGTGGCCAAAAAAAACAAGGATTTTTGTAGAAATACCCTCAAAATATAACTGTTGGCACAGAATGTCAAACTTCACTCGTGAAGGGGCATCTTCCTCAAGAGTCTAGCTCCAACTTCACCTTAATTAAACCACAACTAGCTAATCAAGGTTAGCTAAATTAGTTTGATATTACAAGCAGGTGTGTTGAAGCAGTAGGTAATAAAAATGTAATACCACAATCTAGTAGAGACATATATGTAAAATGACAAATGACTTCCTCTACTACTACTCTATCAGCATGAAATCTTCCCTTAGTTCTTTGTAACTGTCCTGAGTTTCCTACCTGCCGTAGGGTCCACAGGAGGCGAGTGTAGGAGATGATAATGACAGAGAAAGGCAGTGCAAAACACAGAAGAAAGTAACACATCATGTAGGAGACGTTGGCCAAATTTCTGCTGTACCAGTCTGGTGCACAAGATGTCTGCACACCCTCCAGCTCATAGCTACCCCATCCAAAAAGCGGTGGAGTGTTCCACAGGAACGACCAGACCCAGGCGATGACTACTCCTGCTACTGCATGTCTCGTCTGGAAGGTGACTGAACCCACTGGTCTGCAGACCACCACGCATCGTTCAACTGCAATTATCGCAACTGAGCATAGACCAGCAATTCCTAGCAGTGAGTGAGAGAACCTGTCTTTTAATAAATAGCATTACTAATTTTTAAGAAAAAAGTGCCCCATATCGAGATCAGTGGTCCTGAACTGGTCAGAGCTGACTCAAAAATGGATCGCAGATATATTCTGATCCTGATCATGAATGTAGACAGCAGGGGGAAAAAATTATCATTGCAAATGTAAATAATAATATCCATCTAATTATTTAACCATCTATAATGGTCATTCATGGTCAATCAAAGTGTAGGAGATGACAATGACAGAGAAAGGCAGTGCAAAGCACAGAAGAAAGTAACACATGATGTAGGAGACGTTGGCCAAATTTCTGCTGTACCAGTCTGGTGCACAAGATGTCTGCACACCCTCCAGCTCATAGCTACCCCATCCAAAAAGCGGTGGAGTGTTCCACAGGAACGACCAGACCCAGGCGATGACTACTCCTGCTACTGCATGTCTCGTCTGGAAGGTGACTGAACCCACTGGTCTGCAGACCACCACGCATCGTTCAACTGCAATTATCGCAACTGAGCATAGACCAGCAATTCCTAGCAGTGAGTGAGAGAACCTGTCTTTTAATAAATAGCATTACTAATTTTTAAGAAAAAAGTGCCCCATATCGAGATCAGTGGTCCTGAACTGGTCAGAGCTGACTCAAAAATGGATCGCAGATATATTCTGATCCTGATCATGAATGTAGACAGCAGGGGAAAAAAATTATCATTGCAAATGTAAATAATAATATCCATCTAATTATTTAACCATCTATAATGTTCATTCATGGTCAATCAAATTCAATAAGACATAGATGAAAAAGGTCCAAAATAGATACTCACCAAAAAAGGCAACGGCGAAACCTTCTAGCACACATCCTACCCTGCCCAGGCTGAAGTACCCCATAGCATTGGTCACCATGGTTGGCAGCCCACCAAATGTTGCACAACCAAGATCAGCCACAGCTAGGTTGACCAGGGCGAAGTTCAGTGGCTGCCGCAGCTGCCTGTGCTTTAACGTCACCACGATTACAGTCATGTTCAATATGATGCCAAAAACAGAGAAGAAACCAATAATAACTGCCAGAATAGTGTAGCCCATCCTTGGCATGATGGCATCATTCACTGCACTGGTTGGAATAGCACTTCCTGGTGCAATAATGCCCATTGTAGTTGCCTCCATTTTGAACTGAACTTCATACAAGTAGAGAAGACTGACAGTTGAGGAAAATGGCATAGGAACTGTTGGCTTTAGCCAGAGATATAAAGAATCTCTGTCTGAGGAGCGTTGCAAAAGCTCCACTGCCCTTTTTATGTCTGAATATGGCCTGCTGGCTTACAGGGGAAATCCTTAGATCCGGATTGTGCATGGAATGATTCTGTCAGATTATGCTCCTGGAGATCTATGATGGCACTCAGCTTGATTGCAGAATCAAACCATCTTCCTGCCTTCTTGACCAGTGAGGTCACAGTTAAAGACATTTCACCCTAAGTTCATTTCATAGTAAGAAGAGCCTTGCATTAGAAAAAGAACAATCTAACCTTCCTTTCATAAGATTAAAATCAATGGGTAAACTACGTCCCATGGAAAGGCCTGTGGGGGCCAGATCCCCCATCCAGAATAGTTTGCCTGCCTTCTGAATCATAACAGTTAGTTAGGATACTGGTTACTGCCGTGTATTATAATGATTTATGCTTTGTGAATTACTCTTTAATGTAATGGCCTGTTGCCATGGAGTTTCCTTGCCTACAGTCCGAGATACAGGGATAGGCTCCAACAACCTTGTGTGTTGCTTTGTTGTTGTTGATTTTTTTCTATTGTAATACATTTAGTATACTGTCTTTCACTGGTATCTGTTCTTTAAGCACTGCAGAACTGGGGAGGTAGTTTGTGAGGTAATTAATTATCTATGTATAGCATGACATATATACGTACAGTCACTTTTATTCTCTGTCAGTAGCTGAAGCTATGGGAACTCTGCCCAGGAATAGTGATGCCTAAATAAAATCACACCAATTGGTGGCCACTGTTTATTCATCTCTTAATCTGTCTGCCCTTCCAGGTGCACGTCTCACTGTGCATGAAACTGGGGTTCTGCACCATTTTAGTCAGATTTTCTGTCCTCATGGTCGATATTATATCTTGTTACTGCACAAACCTGACTCACATCTCTGTACAGGGTCAGCGGGATAGAACATTTTTTTCCTTTTGTGTGATGACAGTGCATCCTTTGTGAGTATTTGTGATTTGGTGCGAGCTGGAGCATTCTAAAGCCTAACATGTGAGAACAACAGTGATCATGGCCTGCTCGTTTTCGGGTTCACCTCCTGCATGGGGCTTTCCAATGGTGGACAGTAGCATAGTATTTTAAGTCAAGTCAAGTCACCTTTATTTATATGGCGCTTAAACAATACTGGTTTTGTCAAAGCAGCTTTACAGTATTAAACAGGAAACTAGCTTGTCAATAATGCAAGAGGACAATAAAAAACAGTTTTTCAGTTAAAGTCAGTTCATGGATGATTCAGTGATGTCATCATCCAGTTCAGCTCTCTTCCAATAGTGTCTGTGTAATCACGCCGACAATATTGCCAGAAATTAACCATCCCCAACTAAGCAAGCCAAAGGCGACAGTGGCAAGGAACCAAAACTCCATTGGTGACAGAAATGGAGAAAAAAACCTTGGGAAAACCAGGGTCCTCCTGTCTGCTGTGCTGCTGAGTGGTTTGGGATTGTAGCTCCGTGTAGCTTTGTATTTTCTGTTGAAATCTTACTATCACTCTCTGTTGTTAAAACTGCTAAAATATAATTCGTACTATATTTCTGATATCATCTATCAAACAAATTTGACATAGTATAACAAATTCCTTGTATGTGCAAACATACTTGGCAATAAAGCTCTTCCTGATTCTGATTCTGATTCTGATTCTGAAGAGAAAGGAAAACTTGAAATCGCATCCTTTAATCTAAATCGCTAGCGATTTAAAATGGGGTCAGATTAAACTGTGCGAGGTAAAATAAGTGTTTTAAAAAGATGAGACAATGACAAATGTAGAATGAATAAATAAAGTGTATTTACAATATTCATCCAGAGTCTCTAGCTAAGGAGAAATATCTGAGCACAGTGTGTGATGTTGTTGAGATCTCTTCTAAAGCTTTAAAGGAGACCATTGTGAGAATGTTAGAGTTTTTGTCTCAGGAGACAAGTTTGAGAAGCAGGAGACTCAAGCAAAAGTTTCCATTCAATCTTAAAGTCACCTAATTTCTGTCTAGGAGAAATATTTGAGATGTTAAAGAGATCTCTTTTTTATTTTACTTTTCTTCCCCCTGGTTAGCTTCAATGTCATTTATCCACACCATTTAAATCAAAGAAAATACATGCATTGTCATATTTGAAGTTGTTTTTATGTAGACAGTGTTTTAATGCACAATGATTTAACAGAGGAAACCATAACCTATAATTACATACATGCAAAAATGGGTTGCACAAGACAACATTTTAATACTAAACAAAGCAAAAAAATAAAAGAAAGAAAAAAATAAAGAAAGAAACACTGGGACACTAGTGTTACATTTGTTTAAAAAAAAAGGTTTTGCTCTTATACTAAACATCTTGCACTTGTAAGTCCTTTCTAATGTGTTTGGAAAATGTGGTGTATATAATGCTGGGCATTTAAGATAAATGTAAACATTTAAACTAGTAACCCTTGGTATTCTGAAATGTTTAATGCTATTTAAATGATAGTTTTAGTATTTACAATATTAGTAAAAGTTTAACATTTCTCCTAAAATAAAACTGAAGACATTTTAAGACACAGCTGATATCTTAATGAGACATATAAGAGAATCAGCGCTTAGTACTCTTGAGTGGAGAGTAACCTCTGTCAGAGTCATAGCCTTGTGGGCAGCACATCGACATGAAGGCATATCTGAACCTCAGACCACATGGGTTTTCTTATTTTCTCAAATATTTCTCAAGTCTCATTTGTGCCTACTTCTGTTTCTCCTAAGGAATTTTAGGAGAAACATCTGAAATGCTGTTGATACTAAAATGAGAGATATATGAGAATCTCATCTAAGTCTCCTGAGTTTAGGAAAAGCAACCACTGAGCAATACATTTTTCCTATGGGAATGGCTGCATCACATTTTTTATTTTGCTCTCTGAAATATATATTATTGCATGGACATATCTTTTTAGATAGACCTCCATCTCCTCCCCCTTAAACCAAGTATACTGCACTGCATAATTAGTGGAGTAATAATGCGTGAGATTGCGTTCTTAGAGAATGATTTGTTAGGGATAAATAATGGATTATTTACCATTCATCTTAACTGAACACTCTAAAAATGCAGTGAATTTACAGAATATTCATGGATGATAATTATTAGTTTTACAGCATTGTTTACAGTAGTAGTTCTGCAGTTTATTAAATTAAATAGCAATCGTATCAACCCTTTCCCAAACGAGTCTACTGCCTTTTAAATTATGGATGACATTTATGATTTGAGGAACTTCCACTCAAAAAGACTGAAACAGATCCTTTTAAATAATAATGTTGCAAATAATCCTTATCTGCCCATTTGACTGAATGAACTGTAAATTTTCTGTCAAGAACATAATCTAGTGCTTGGCATTTTAATTTGACATTGGTATCAAAAGAATATATGTGACAAAGTCTCTTTTCAATTTGGTGAGTTCTGTTTCTCCTCATTTTCTTTTTCGCTTTTCTGTGGAATAGACAACACACACCACACTCTTGTGGTAGCAGTATGGAAAATTCCCTGGAATGCACTGCAATGAATGTCTCATTTTCTTCCCAAATCCTCATTCAGGTCTCGTTCCTGATGTTTTCACATGTGCACTTAATGTAATTTAATAAAAGAAATAAAGGTAATAAAAGAAAATGCTAGTTTCTTGCCTTCTTCACTTCGAATCCCTATCAGCAGTGTTTACTTGAATGCTTCTAAAGCAGGGAAATATAATGTGTTAACTGTCAAAATGACAGACAGCATTTAAAAAAATCTCGTATTAGTGTTCCAGACAATGATTTGAGATCAGTAGAACACAAGAAACACATAGCTGCACATTAAAACAGAAAGTGCTGGCCTGGTCTCCTCTATACCATTTGTTGACAATGCTCTGTATCTCTGTGTTTCAGGCTCTGAGAATAAGAGTGTGGTTTTGGCCAGCAGCACCATTCAATTGTTGGATGAGAGAGAGTCGCCCATCGCTGCAGGTACCACACTCGCATGAATATCACTGCTTATTTTACAGAATCATACGGTTTTGTTGTTGTTGTGTTTTTTTTCTGTGCACTGGAAGTGTTTATATATGAGAGGGATTGTGAGATGGAGAGCTAAAGACATAATCCATGTGAGCAAAAAGAAACACTACACAAACAGTAGGAATGGATGAAAGGAAAGAGAATAACACAGAGAGACAATTAGAACGTGTATGCTTGAACATAAGCCTGGAGGAGCACTCACACACATACGCTCATGCACAAATGATTCATGTTATAACTGACAGAGAAATGAAGTAGAAGAGATAGATTTTCACCCTCTACTGCGCATGATTCATTGTTTTGCTGGAGCAGACATACACACAACTAAAATCAAGTTCTATACAGTATTTCATGTTGTTTATTTTATATATTTTAAATTTGATGTATCTTTTACATCTTTCATTGTTATGCTTTAATGCGAATCACTAATGAACACATTTAACAACATTTTTTTCATACAAGCTCATACACATATACCACAGATATATGACAATTTGAACTTTCTGGCTCAATGAGTGTTGGTTGATTTGATTTGAAAAGAATATATATATATATATATATATATATATGTTCATACAGTGCTTTAGATGTGATACTGCGCAGTTTCACAAGTGCATTGCAGCACACACTAATGCAGCCTGACATGCTGATGACAGAACACTCTTGTGTAACCGGGGCATGTGTGCATGTCCTTGATGTGTTTTAAAGGCCAGTTTACAGATTTCTACCTATAATCACAACTTGAATGTGATTTGTGCTTGATGACAGCCATAGCATGAAATTAAAATTTAATTACATTTTTTTCTGGCGTGTGGGTGTGTGACCAATGTATTTTTAAGAGTATGAATATTCAGTGTACTTTCTAAAAAACGTTTATCTTAAAGACTGCTTTATGATAATAAAAAAGGAATTAACACAATGTTATTTAAAATTATTTTAGCATGTTGCACTGCAGGACATGTAAACTTTACCAATGTACAGTATATTGCTTAGCTGTGTGCTCTGATGTTGTATAACATACATAGATCATTTCTGACAGATCAACCCTTCACATGCACATTTATATAATCTTGTATATTCCATCTGTATCACTATTTCCTTCTTGTCATCTCATTTCTCAAGAGCTCAGAATCTCTTTATCCACTGTCTGTATCTGTATATTTACATGGTTGCTTATTCAATAGAGCACACTGATATAAGGATCTGTCTACATGACCTAATTATGAACTGATAGGAATCGTCCATTCATCATATTTTATCATATTTTTTATCAAAGATCTTAAATTATGCAGTAGACTGTAAATACCTTCTGTGTGACTGTAATTTCTGTGTCACGAGCAGAATCGCAATACTTGTATTAGAATCAGCCTTCCCCCCACCCCCCGCCCCGTTAAGGGGAACAAAGGGGAAACAGGTGACACAGGATAGATTAAAACACATACGTTTGATATGCTCACATAAATCTTTGGCCTAACTAAAGCTCAGTGGGAATTGATATTGCTTTGTCCATAGAGCTGCAATAGTGTAAACAGCAGTAGGGGAGTGTCCCCTCAGTTTTCAGTATTATCGTTTTAAAAGACTGTACAAAGGGGCAGAGATAGAGTACATTTACGTTTCTAGAGTAGAAAAATCAATAGGCAAAATTACATTTCTCAATACGAGAGCTGTGGGAATGGACGTCCTGTTGTTCAGTTTATTCAAGGGATTACACCTGAAACATGAAAGCTTGTCACCCTGCACACAATCAAACATTCTTTTTTTTTTTATGGCGTTTACAGAACTAATCAGGGACTTTGTGTCTTAACTACACAATCAATCTCCTCCCCATTTGCAGTTGATTTCACAAAGATGTGCACAGTACTGAAAAAATAATTAAATAAATAAAATAATTGTGACAAGGGAGAGAGGCAGTTTTCTTTGCCTTCAAATAAGTTTGAAATCTGTATTAGGCCATAAACTGTGAGCTGGCTGGCAGCATTGTGCTGGACAATTAAAGGGATAATTTACTGCTGGCAAGATGAGCTTTTAATAAAACTTGGCTATTTATGCAGTAGGAAGGTGTTGCTTTTTTGTTTATTTGTTTGTTTGCTACATGACTAGAGAAAACGGAGAAAAAGGGCTGTGGTGTTGCCTTTTGGTAGGGATAATTCAGCACCCATAATGCACTAGGTGCAGGTAACATGGAGAAAGAGTACTCATTGCTAATTGACATTTACCACTAATACAAAAGTGGTTGAAATTCTATGAACTTGTCCTAAAAAACAGAATGACTGTTTGTTTTGACTGACAAAGAGCCAACTGCCTTTTTGCCAAAAGTATCGGCTGTTGTTTTTAGTCTAGAACATGCATGTGCATTTGTTTGACCAGCCTGAAAAATTATTTTTTTCTAGCCTAATTTAAGCTAAAAAAATATTAAATAAATAATAAAAAAATTAATAAAAAATAAAATAGAACCATGCAATTGAAACAAAATCTTGATGGACAGTTTTGGAGATTTATGTCTTTCCCCTTTCAGGTAGGATCTGTATCTGCATAATTAGAAAATAGCTGCCCCAGGGGCATTGCCAATATGGCTGCCAAGTACACTGACTTGCCTTAAAAGGAACTTTACAGTATGTGGATAATCTGAAGTGTATCCTTGGTGTGTATTTGTGCTCATGTGCATCATGTGATGCCGATCTTCGCGTCACTCCAGAGGTTCCTTGTCCTTCTCTCTTTCAATGTTTTTCCGCTTGTCTCCTGAACCCGTCTCTTTTGCTTTCTTCTTCAGCTCCCTTTGATACTTGGCATTAATTGCTGCATATGCACATCCGTAGACAGCTGCTGCCAACATCATCAAACACACAATTCCACAAATCACTCCCGTGATAACCACTGTGGCTATGGCGCGTCTGTAGTTCACAGGCCGGGATCTCTGCTTGGCCTCACACTCAGGGAGTATCGCTTCTCCTGAGGGGCTGAAATCACTCCCGAATGGTGCTCTGGGGCTTGGATGGAGCTGTCCGCTGAGCATGCGATGCTTATTGTCCAGGTAATGGATGTTGGCGAACAGGTAGCTGTAGCTGGTGATCATGCAGGAGTGGAAAAGCTCGTAGGAAATGTGCCGGAGGTCCTGCTCCAGCATAAGATGAGGCTGGACACATGTGACGCTGTCGACCACTCCACCTAAGAACAAGAGAAAATGATGAAGCTGAAATGGCTAACAGATGAAGATTGTCTTCACTATATGTCTTTTCACATAGAGCTTAACTCGGGGTTATCATCGTTCTAAAGCCTACTTTTAACCTTGGGTAGAGGAACATTTCACACTTTTTACCTGGGGAATGTAAAGGACAGTCGTGGCCTAATGGATAGAGAGTCGGATTTGTAATCCGAAGGGCGTGGGTTTGAGTCTCAGGTCTGGCAGGGATTGTAGGTGGGGGGAGTGCATATTTAGCACTCGCTCCACCCTCAATACCATGACTGAGGTGAGACCCTTGAGCAAGGCACCGAACCCCCAACTGCTCCCCGGGCGCCGCAGCATTGGCTGCCCCCTGCTCTGGGTGTGTGTGTGTGCATGTTTGTTCACTACTCACTGCTGTGTGTGTGCACTTGGATGGGTTAAATGCAGAGCACAAATTCCAAGTATGGGACACCATACTTGGCCCTTCCTTTAAAGTCTGAAATGTCAGCTTATGAATACCCAGGATTAAGTGTTAATACCCTGGAAAAATTATGAGCAGTGTACTGTAAAATGTGAAAAAAGATAATCCTTAATTTTGCTTACCCCGGGTTTAGAATGACACAGGGTTAATTAGTGTAAAAAGCCCTTATGTAAAGCTCAGGGCTGGTAACCAGAAAACTACGTTTTCTATCCCTGCGTGGAGCCAGCCATGAGCTATCAAAACTGAGCAAAACTGTGTAGGTGTAGGTTTAGCAGAACTGTTTGTGTAATAAGTTTATATTGACGGTATGTGAAAGTTATGGAAATAAAATCCACCATCCCAGTCATGAATTAAACAGCGGGTCACCCCATGCTTCAACATTTCAAATAAACTCACAGCAGCAGTTCAAAAGGGACATGCAGGACTAATGCAAAAACATGTTCCATGATCTGTTGACTGGAGCGAAAATCCATGGAACAGGTGCAGCCCAAATCTGGAGCCTACTCCCGGTTGCCAGTTGCATTAAAACTGTATGTCAGCTGATCAGCCAATCCGATTGTGAGATATGCTGTAGGATATCAGAGCAAATCAGACAATTAAGGTTCGATCAGAACAGTGTTGAAACCACACAAAGAGCCAAATTCTACAAAGAGGCCCAAGATAACCACATGGATGGCCGTAAATCAGATACCCTGGGGCGCCAGCAAGTCTGAACCAAGTCTAACTAACTAGCAGCTTTGAACAGCTTGCAACATTAAAACAAATAACACTTATTAATAACTCCAACTCAGGAAGGAGATTGTCAAATTTGGGGATAGTAATCAAGATTAATGGTCAAGGAGACAGCACATCATGACCATTACGAGTAAATCCACGAGGAAAATCATTAGTTAAGACTTTCCCCCATTTAAGACAGTGACCTTTTGACCTTTTGTTCCTCACAAAACATGTCCTCACATTCACAGAATGGCACAGAGACTGTCTTTTACAGATATATATATATGCATCAAAATTATGCTAAAAGGAATTATGAACAAATATCATTCCATTGCATAACTCCATATCATCTATGTAACCCACATATTTGACTATCACGTTTTAATCACTCATTGTTTATGTAAGGGATAATCAACGGCTTGCCGTGCGTCTCTCACTACAAACAAGGAAGCTGTTTAGTTACTTCGATTTGACCTCGTTGCGGAGGAAGATAATGTAGCGATCTTGTATCTATTCTATTTTATTAATAAAAGTTGCGGGGCAGCACTGACACTAAGTTTCTGTGTGTGCTCAGCGCAATCTCCGACCTCTCTCCCTCTCACTGTGTTTATGTGAGAGTGATGTGTGTGTGTGTGTGTGTGTGTGTGTGTGTGTGTGCATCAATTAAAGCAGCACGTTAATATAGAATGGTGATTTAAGTGACTTGGAACTACCTGTGCATTAAAAAGTTTTAATGCATACCTGCCAGCCAATCAGAATCAAGTATTCAGACAGCCCATGGAAAAAGTCATTTTAAATAACTATTGAATAGTTTATAGGTTTATATTCAAGTTTGGTATGCATGTGTGTGAAAAGTCCTACTTGAAACATTTCTATCAATCAATTCTTTGTAATATGTATCAGATTCTTGTTATAGAAACCAGTCTAAATTATACTCTGCAAGAGCGGGAAAATTCGGACCATGTGACTAATAAGATAACATGTTGATTTATGTATTGGGAGAAGAAATGTAGTAGCACCCCTAGCTAAGATAATGTCTAATTGGTCAAAACACCATTAGGGATATGTCTAACAGCCGAGTTTAAAACCCCATGACATGAACAAGTCGTGTCAGTAACCATTGGAATGTTGTTCGTTCAAGTGCGCCTTTGTCACCATTTTGGGCTGCTGGGCTTCCTGGCCTTCATGCCTGCTGCTCCTCTACCATCATGAGGAGATAAGCCATCTGGTTTCATTCTCACATTTTTCTTTTCTTTTCCAATGAGAGTTTCGTGTTCTGAGTTAAGTTTTGCCATAAAGCAGTGTCTTCGAGTTCGACCTCATCTGTGAACTTCAACCAGCCCACAACTCTGCAACATTCTTCAACAAACGACGCCCAATGATTGGCTCACCAAGACGTCACACCGGACGACTACTAGACCTCCAGCAAATCAACAACCTTGGGAAACCCCTTTCTGCAAGGACACCACAAAAAGGGAATCCCTATAAACACAGGCAATGCAAGTAAACCTCCAGATTCTAGCTGAACTGGTGCATTTAATATGAAGTTTAATAGCTTTATTGAGAAACTCATTGCGAGGGTTAATTAAATGATTGATGGTTGTTCAGGTCTAAGAAATTGCATATGTTACAATAAACTGGGGATTTCACATTTTCACTCACTTGAACTCATTCTTTTCCCACTTTCTCTATTTCTGCAACTTCTGTGAATGTGTGAGTGCGTGTGTTTATATGTTAGATTAGTTTATATGTCTTTGATTAGTCCAATAAAGTCTTATTTATCTAGAAAAGAGAAGCATCTTGTTACAAGTTAATGTCTTAAACTGCCGATCTTGTTAACATGCTAATAAATAATGTTTTCATTATACTTTGGATATTAATATCCATTGCAGAGTTGATGTTATACGGCCGGTTCAATAAATCACTGGCAATTCAGTTGATCAGCCGTAGAACAGTGATTCCCTATAAATATCACAATTCCCTTTGAGCTAAATTGACCTGTTTCCCTTTCAACACGATTAACTCATTCACACCTACCTAGAAAAGAATAGCACTGGCAGAGTGCAAGACAGGACACTCAAGCTAAACTTTACAAAGGGCTTATCACTGACTTTTTTCTCTGTGATAGAAAATGAGAAATTATTCAGATTTTTGCTTTTGGTAATAATATATAATAATACCAATATAAATAAACATATATTTCGGCAGAATTGTCATCATTTCGAAATATTCTTACCTACATTCTTCATTTGTGAGAAAAAAAAATATATATATTTTTAGCTATGTATTATTATTATTTATTTTTTTTTGAATAAACACTCTATTGTGGATTCGACCATGTTGTTACCTTTGAAGGCAAATGTCTCCAACCATAGTTTGAGTCCTATCAGATGACAGTCACATCTCCAAGGATTGCCCTTCAGCTGCAGAACTTTAAGATTATCAAGAGCCTCCAGAT
>NW_015664993.1:217685-224722 GCF_001515625.1 Sinocyclocheilus rhinocerous | reverse complement strand
CACACACACACATATATATATATATATATATATATATATATATGCCGTTTATTTATTTATTTGTTTATTTATTTAGGCTAGTGAGATGCCAAAAGTCAAGTGCTTAAGCACCATTTGGGAACAATGTGTGCACGTTCTTGATTTGTGCCAATCTATGAAGCTACCACAGTGTTTAGTATTGTGCGTGTGACTGCAATCATTCATGTGGTGATGTTTTTGATGCCATCTAATACTGGACATGGAAGCATTAGTAGACTAATGTTGGTGAAGCCAATATCAGAATCTGTAACTGCTCTTTTTAAGCAACATAAAACACCTCAGAGACATGTTACAGAGATTTCAAAATAGAGTGTCAACAAATTTGACACTCTGTAAAGTCTGCAGTCTCTAAGCCCATATTTAATGCTATATGCATATAGCTATATATAAGCCTAGAATAAAAATATATTAAATGAATTGTTACAAATTAAAATCAAAATTTTTGTTCACACATTTTGTGGCCTTTGGGCTTTTGTGTCATTTAATGTGACATTTTCCCCAAAGTCACAGTTAATATTGTATTTGTAAAAATTATTTATTTAGTGTCTTAGGGTTAGGGAGAGGTCAAATGGATTCAGTGTGGGAAAATTATTGGACTACAAAATAAATATCTGGCTTTTAACTGTTGCATTTACAAAGTGATTTACTGGACACTTACTACAATGCCAATCGCTCTCAACCTGAAGCTAAGTACTTTTTTAAGGGCACATGATACTCACCCTTGTGGAGTTTACTAAATAAGAATGTTTTTTAAAGCCCCAACCCTAGTCATAAAATCTCTGTCACACCACTGGACTGTCTGTGTGCATGTTTGCTTCCCCATGTTCTCTCAGTGACCCAGTTTCTGTCTCTAGTTGATTGTGTTCATGTGATTCAGGTGTGTCCTGTTAATAGTCCTCTACCCCATGTTTTTAAGTCCCTGTCTGTGCGTTCTGTCTTTGTCGTGTCTAAATTGTCATGTTTGTGTGTCACCAGCCATTCCTTGTTGTGGATATCCCCTGTGTTTGGATTTATTAAAGACTGTTGCTTTGATCCACGTCTCCACGTTCGTTCCCTCCGACACAGTTCCTGACAATCTCACTGTTTGATGAGAACCAACAAGCATTTAGATTGTGTTTCCCTTCTTTTACAGATATAACATTTGTGCAGTGTTTGGAGTAAATTTGTTCACTGACCTGAAGGGTTGCTAAATTAAGGACCCAAACGTCAGACTAATGAGAACAGGGCTGTCCTCCCTCCATATTTTCAGCCATATTTAATATTGTGTGTGTGTATATATATATATATATATATATATATATATATTTATATGTGTGTGTGTTTGTGTGTGAAAGCATGTGAACATGTTCAACAAAATTGATGGGCTCAAAGTAAAAGTAAAGGAACAAGTATTTCAAGGTAATGAACAGTCAGCACAATATCGTGTGCAGTTAATACATTCCTTGGTTTTTTAGCTTATATTTCATTTATTTGATTTGATTTGATTTAATATAATATGATTTTTTTTTTTTTTTTTTTTAAAATTTTTTTCCTAATTTGAAAAAACTTGCTTTTCCCCCCCTAATTTTATTCAACTCGCTAAAATGTTTTTGCCTTTTTAAATTATGGGATACATTTCGGGTACGGGGTTGATGGAGGTTGAAAGAAAAATAATTTTTAACAAATTAATTTGAATGTAAAAGATAAAGTAAATAAATAAATAAATAAACAAATGAATAAAGCATGTATGTATGTAGAAAATTGCATGCATGTATGTAGAAACTAATGTTGTTTTTAGTGAAATAATGAATTAGTGAGTTGATGAAAAGCTAGTAATTACTTAGATCGAAAGTAACAAAATAAACAAATGAGGCTGCACACTTATATCAAAATGAAATTGAAATATAGGTATAGATCTTATAATATCGTGATTATAAATCAAAGTGGTAACACTTTATAATAACTTTCATTAATAAATCATTAACAAACATTAAATAATGCTTAATGGATCATTAGTTAATATATATTCAAAGAGTTAGAAACGTGAGATAATGTGCTTGTTAATGTTTGCTAATAAATGTATTAAACATTAGATAATGTTTACAAAAATCATTATTTCATGTAAGTTAAGATGCTTACAAATGTCATTAAACTTTCAATTCCATATGATCAAGCACTTGTTGAAAATCTACAAATGATTTTAACAGATGTTATAAAATGATTAAAAGCTTGTGTCAATGCACAACAAAAATCATTATTTCATGTAAGTTAAGATGCTTACAAATGTCATTAAACTTTCAATTCCATATGATCAAGCACTTGTTGAAAATCTACAAATGATTTTAACAGATGTTATAAAATGATTAAAAGCTTGTGTCAATGCACAACACTTTAGCTGCTATTGAGGTGTGATACGGGTAAGGTTAGGGACACATTTGATGGTATGGGTTGGTTTTAGGGTTGGTTAAAGGGTCCGAAGTGTACAGGGGTCAATTTGATTACTATAAGGGAGCACGGTTCAATCTGTTTATATTATATTGTTTTGATAAATGAACAAGTATTTTCTTTTAAAAAATGTTTTCCCCTGTTTATTTATGATTCAAGGAATATCCTGTTCAATGATATACTGAAGAGTAGATTACTAATGTGAGTGTTGAGGCAATAAAAACATTTTTTTGCACCAAAATTACAATCTGTTATGTCTTTAGCAAGCATTTAGCTAAACTTAACCAGCCACCCTTTACACACACCTTGTTACATTAGCTAAAAGTCCAATGCCCATAAAGATCCTAAATGATTAGTAATCGTTTATAAACATTTACAAATGGTTAATAGTTTCAACTTTAGATTGGCTACTGCAAAAACATGAACAAATGATTAATAAATGATTAGTAAAGATGTGTGAATAGGGTAAATTCAGGTCTTTGGGGACATTTTTTTGCCATTGAGATGACATTATGTTCATAAAGGTATTAATGATTAGTAAACATTTATAAACATTTGCAAATGATGAATAGTTTCCACTTTAGATTGGGTACTGCAAAAACATGAACAAATAATTAAAGGCAGGGTATGTGATTTTTCAAAAACACTTTAGAAAACTGATTCGGGCCGAATAGCAAAACAAACTTGAAGCCAATCAGCAATAAGGGGCGTGTCTACTCATGATGTTGAGGAGAGAGCTTTCAGTGCACAGGATGGACATTAGCTGGGTGGAGAGCGCGTTCAGTGCATGGGATGGACATTAGCCGAGCCGAGCGACAGAGAGATAGAGATGGCGGATAAAAAACAAAAGAGGAAAATGTCTGCGGAACGATAAGGCAAGAAGTAGGACCCGTGTAAATATCGGATCAGCTTTCCAGCGCTGGAGAGAACTCAAGGAGCGGAGGCCTGTGATCGGACGCCGAGGTTGCTTTGTTTTTCTTCTCAATAGGTGAGTAACACTGTGTCTACAACAGCTAAAGTCTGCCTACACTGGACGCGATCAAACGACCGTTGAAAACCATTTGAAATTTGTGTCAGCACGTCATAAATAGAACCCGGCAGCAGTTTTCTGTCGGGGATTTGTTGCGCCGCGCCGCTCACGTCCGTAGACACGGTGTAACATTGGTTTTGCTTTGTTTCACAGAACTAATCGTTGCCTGGGTTGCGTACGTATATGTGGGGCGGAGCTATCAAAATAGGGGCAAGACCCTTTTGGGGTAGGGGCGTGTTTGTTTTGGTGATTTCAGATATCAACATTGGCTACCAGAAATCACTTACTCTGCCTTTAATGGATTATTGGTTAAGATGTGTAAATAGAGGTCTACACAACAAACAAAGACCAACAAATGAAGATCATATGAACTGAAAGTTTACTGACATTTGTAAGCATTTCAATTTACATTACATAATCACATGTTAATCATTAGGTAATGTTTAGTAAGTTCATCAGTAAACATTAACAATAACATTATCTCATATTTCTACACTGTAAAAAAAAAAAAAAAAATTTACGGAAAATAACTGATTTTTTCAGGTTGTTTTCTTTGATTTTGAATTGCAGTCAAAACTTAAAACGTAAAATTATCTTTGAATTAACTACTTGGCTGTTATTTTAAGTAATATGACATTAATGACAAATTACAGTAATTCACATTTTTTATACAGAAAAACTACTGTATGTATTTTTATAAAGTATGTTTTCTGTTTTCTTAAATTACAAACAAATGTATGTAAAATTACAAAAATAATCTGTAATTAATACAATAACAAAACCGTTAGTTTATGATAAAATGGTCAAATGACTGGCAGCAACAGCTGCCAAACAAAAACCATAAAATTAAAGTAAAATCTCATTTAAATGAGCTGAAAACACTGTTATTTTACAGGTATTTCCTGAATTTTTATGAGCAAACACCTTCACTGTAAAATTAACTAATTAACTAATTAATTAAACATCACATGACTGTTAGCAACAGCACATTAAACACTAACAGATCTCTCTAGATCTCAGCATCTTCACTCATTACAAACCAGTCTGACTTTATTTCTTTCATACAAAACTTCTCATTGAGAATTAACAGAGGTTTAGATTTTGATGTTTTATTGAAAATAATAAAGTTAGAAGTCACTGTTGTGGTGATGAGCATTTGCTTTAGTTGGGCTTCTGACCCTTGACTTTATAATGTAAGTTTATCTCTGACTGCTATAACTGTGTGTTTTTTAAGGCACGTTTGTTATAGCAAACATTGCTAGCGAAAAACCTGATCAGATAGACCTGTTAACTTATTAATGATGAGTTAGGAGTCATATAGTAGCCTGATTGCATCATGAGTATTGTTTCTGAATATGTTAAGCTTTTAATGTTGCTTTTTTTATTTTTATGAATGAATGAATGAATGATGCATTTATATAGCGCTTTATTGTGTATTGTTGTACACCCAAAGCGCTTTTTACAATCATGTGGGGGGGTCTCTCCTCAACCACCACCAGTGTGCAGCATCCACTTGGATGATGCGACGGCAGCCACAGGACAACGGCGCCAGTGCGCTCACCACACACCAGCTACAGGTGGAGAGGAGAGAGAGTCATAGAGCCAATCAAGTGGTTGGGGATTATTAGGAGGCCATGATAGACAAGGGCCAGGGGGGCAATTTGGCCAGGACACCGGGGTTACACCCCTACTCTTTACGAGAAGTGCCATGGGATTTTTAATGACCACAGAGAGTCAGGACCTCGGTTTAACGTCTCATCCGAAAGACGGCAGTCATGTGATGTTATGACAGTCAGGGATTCACTTTTTTTTAATCATTATATAGAAAGTGGTCTATATCTTGAATGGAGGCTTTTTACTCATACAAACATCAAGAATCAGCACATGAATCTCAACGATGGTGACAATCAACCAAAAGCTTGTTTTGTGATGATCAGAGCTGATCTGAATATTTTGTCGATTGTGACCATTGTTGATGTTCATATGCAGATTCTTTCTAAGCTAAATAATTTCTTCAAAATGACTTACAAACCTTCAAAATATCAAAGCAGGCCTACATTTCAAGCAGTAAAATTCTAAGACTACAACAAAATGAAATTAATAAATTTAACATGCTCGGACATTAGACATTTCTGATGAGTTTAGTGAATCAGGCCACTATACGATGACAAGATCGTCGTCAGCACGTCAACAACTTTATCTGATCAGAATTCTCCTCGTAGGTTTTGCTATAAGAAATGTGCTTTAGAAACGCACAGGTACAGCAGCCAAAGAAAAAATATAGTTGAAATGTGAAGGGTCAGAAGCCCAACTAATGCAAACACGTATCTCCACAACGGTGACTTCAAAATTGATTAATTTCAATAAAACATCAACATCTAAACCTCTGTTAATTCTCAATAAGAAGTTTTGTATGAAAGAAATTAAGTCAGTCTGGTTTGTAATGAGTGAAGTTTGTAACGCAACGTTTCGGACCGAAACTTTGCGATTAATAAAGTTTAAGAATTAGCAGGTATTGATAGTGTGCGGGTTCATTACTTATTTTTGATTCAACCAATATTCTGCCAAAAATAAATACATTCTCAAATATGTTAAAAATGTAATGTTTGAAATGAAAGAATTTAGAACATAAATATTTATATTGTAACTTATAATGTTAGCTGGTTCTTGTAAAGAGTGTGAACACCCTTAAACGTAAATGTTATCTGTTTACAGTATTTTAAATGTCATGTGACCATTAACTGACCAAGTGAACCATGACCATGCAAATGTGTCACTAAATCAAAATATTAACTTAAAATTTCATAGGGGACTTTAAGTATTTTACGTCTAAATGGTTCAGCTGACAAAAACATTTGGTAACCTCTGTTTTAGTCGGTTAATTCTTTGGAGCTTTGCTGCACTTCAGTACATAGAACCTAATAGACAAAAAAAAAAAAAAAAAAAACTCTTCAATTGTACAACAGCAGTTTTTTTTTACAACTTTTTAAACAGTTTTTTATTTATTTATGCTGAACTAGGGCTGGACAATAATTCAATATCAATATGTATCGCAATATAATTTTTTTCAGGACAGTGCCCACCAGGGGGGAGCAAGCCGTGGACGGTGTGAGCGCGGAGAGGAGCTCCGCCCCCTGCATCATGGCTGAGGGTGAGCTGACTATGGCGGGACATAAGGGCCAGAATATATAGGGAGATCAGTGTCAAAACGAGGGGGAGAGACCTCGGAATCCTCAGTTTAGCCCAGGAGGGGTTCCCGATCCCCTTAAGCCCAGGAAGGGCTCCTGATCCCCAGTTCCGCCCAGGAAGAACTCCTGATCCCCAATTCAGCCCAGTAAGGACTCCTGATTTCTCGTTAAGCCCAGGAAAGGCTCCTGATCCCCAGTTCCGCCCAGGAAGGGCTCCAGCCCAAGAGCTCTCTCCAGTGCCCGCTCCTCAAGAATGCCCCCCCTCCCACCTGCTCCGGCCTCCTCCAGCGTCACCATGGTCGGAGTCTCCCTCGCCTCCGCCTCCAGCCTCCGAGGCCCGGACTCTGCCTCGGCCC
>NW_015664993.1:205729-217394 GCF_001515625.1 Sinocyclocheilus rhinocerous | reverse complement strand
GTCCTCCTCCTAGTCCCCCTCCGCCCCTCCCTCTGTTTCTACGGTGCGAGGACGCATCTTCCGGGAGGGGGGAGTAATGTAACGCCCCTGTGGACTGTTTATTGTGGTTTCTTCCCCTTTTGTTGGTTTAGCCCGTACTAATCATTAGTTAATTACCCTCATTGTGCTCACCTGTCTGCCACTAATTATCCTCCCTATATTAGTTCCTGTCTGTCTGAGCTTGAGTTGTCGGTTATTGTCGGTGAATGTTACCCCGAGTGTGTGTGTCTCCCCTACCTGGATCTGCCTTGTTGTGTCTACATTAAAAGCCATTATTGGAATCTTTGTCGTCCTCGTCATCCTGCCTGCCTCCACACACTGTGTCGTGACACATAGAGTGTCTGAACAGTTTGTCAAGCCAGTGATTATTTTTGATGTTAAGTAGACCAGTAACACAAGGATTATGTCTCGTTTAATTTTTGAGTGTATCTCAGTTGCGTGAACTCACCTGCCATGGTTTCTAGAGTGTTCCTCCTGTCAGCGTGTCCGGGTTTAGTCCAGCATGTCTGATCAGATTAAAACTCACAATCCCAGTAATAAGAACTTGTGTTACTGGACGACAGTCATTTTCTTCTTTTGTGCCTCTTTCCATCTCTCTTTCGTTCTCTATATATGTGCATAGATGCAAATACCTTCATGTTTTGCTCTGTATCATCTTCACATCCATTGCCTCATACCCACACACAAATAAAAACACACTCTCATTGTCAAGAATCACTCTCTGACTCGCTCTCTCTCTCTCTTTCTCACACACACACACACACACACACACGCATGCACGCACACACACAAACACACAGTGTTCTGTTGAACTTGAACTGCTCTGACATCGCTGAGTGTCCGCAGGCAGAGAACTGGCAGAGCATGCCCTAACATTTCTCTCATTTCCCTCACACACACACACACACACACACACACACACACACATGCCTGAAGCTCCTTCACCAGCTCACGCAGTGTTGCTCACATGCACACTGCCTTCAGAAAGCACTGACCTCCTTTGCATTTCCAAATGTTAGGCTGTGTGCACTTTCCTTAAGAAGCTATCACACCCTTCAGTGTTTCTGGGTACGTTTATGTTCACTCACTGTTTTAGACTGAAGAACAGACAACAGTTTGATGATGTTTATTTTCTATGATGTTAATTTAAGTCTGGACTCGTTTTTGCTGTGTGCTCTGGGCCTAAAATGCTCAAATGTAGTGTCATCATGCTGGACACTACATGTTAAGTTTTCTATGCTCTTTAAGTAGGTTAACCAGAAAATCAACCACAAAAAGACCATGCTGGTCCACCAGATAAGCTAGAACCAAGCCGACACCGGCCAGCACTAATCAGTCTGGACCAGCATAGAACATCACAGCAGCAGGGCAAACTACAGCAGAAGAGACTTTCTTCTAATTACTTTCCTAAAGAGAATTAGCTGATATCTGGACAGTTTCTTCAATTTTCCTTGAAATTCTGTCATTTTTGTGTTTGTTGTGTCATTTCTTGTGTCATTTGTGTCTCGTTGCTCAGTATGGCCTGGTCTTAGCAGTGTTTCTAATGTGTCTCAGCCAAGGGTTCCTCAACTGCCCCCAAGAAGACGGGGAATAAACCAGTGCTATACACTCACTTGGTCCTATGATTTCTGCTGTTTGTTTGTCATTCCTTAGCTTTTTAATTGTTCTCTAACACTAAAAGCAAAGCTTTTATTGGTGTGCCATTTTTAATGTTCTTTAAGTTGCTGTAATTTACAGATGATTGTTATTGATTGTTATTTTATTCATGCTCCTTTGTAGAACTCCCTCCCATTTTTTTTTTTTTTTATAAAAAAATTTATCACGAATCCGGTCCGTGGTCTTCCGTCAGAGGTCGCCTTCTGATTACATTGACTCTCACACCACACAAACTGTTGCACGTCACCCTGGACTACATTTCCCATGCTCCATTGCACTGATTGGACTCACCTGCAGCCAATCACACACACACACTATAAAACAACCACTCAAATCCTTCTCTAATCGCCGAGTATTGTCTGCATTTATCACTCTCCTAGTGATAGCAACTTTACGGAGCCATTCCGTGTTTCCTGAGTTCAAGTCTAGTCTATCCTGTTTATTACCTGTTTTACCTGAGTCTTGATTCTAGCCCGGTTTACCTCGTCCTGTCTGATTTCTGCCTGCCCTGTAGCTTATTGCCTGTCTTGGATTAACCCTTTGCCTGCTGTTTCGGATTGTGTTTGCACCTCGCATGGACTATCTTCTGTTTCTGGATTCCCCGTTCGCATCGCCTTCAGGATTAAGTTTGCAGTCGATCAACCCACGCCTGTTTTAGGATCACTCTTGTGTCTTGTCTGTACCATACCTGTTTGCTGGTGTTCGACCTTGCCTGTGTTTTGACCATGTCTGAATAAAGCTATGCGTATGGATCCGCACTTCTCTCGTCTCAGTCGCCCCGTTACACTGACCTTTCCATTACTTTTCTGTCCAATTTTTGGAATATTAGCAGACAGTTTCTGGCAACATACAGTAAACTACACTTGATAGGCCTGATATGACCGCTCATGTATTTTTAGATATTACTCTGTTGGCAGATCTGAGATCATTTGTGCTATTAGTGTTACATTGACATTTGCATTAGTAGTGCAAGTTGTGGAAATTGGGGGAAATTATTATTTTATAATGCTTCTTTTATAATGTCATATATGTTTATAACCAGTCATAATTTTTTATGTTTGTTATCCTCTAGTTTAAACAACTTTTCTTTTTTCTCTCGTCACAACGAACTGTAGACACAATTTAAATATGATAAAATTATTTTCATTACGCTGTGTTGACAGTTTCAATGATAATAACTGGAATTTTGGTGAAAGCAGGGTTATTTTAGTTATCAGTTTTAGTTATTTTAGTACATCAAGGTAAACTAAATGAAAATGAGAAATGTTGCCTTGGAAAAATTTGAAATTGTACTGTTATATTATTATATATGTTGTATTACTATTTTTTTTATGGTTTTAGTTTTAGTTTTAGTTAACTATATTAACCATTCGTGAAAGAGCAGAACTCTTGCTGAACTGAAGTGATTGACAGCTCATATAAAAGGAGCGTTCTTTTGCCAAAACATTTTGATTTGAGAATGGCTGACTACACGAGTCATTACATATTAAAACAATCTTTTATCACAGATCAGGCTATAGAATTAACAATGTTGCGGTAGTATGGTTGTTTTCATCTTTTAACTAAAAGTGTGTTTGCAAAGCTTGTTTACAGTCGTGACATACCTACAAATAGTTATGCCCTATGATCAGCCACTTAGTTGGCCAATTCCCAAAATGTTAAAACCCATGAAACAATTACAAAATAAAAGACATGGAAAACATGAACATGAAACAAAACACCACATTACACCCAGAGAGTATGCAGAGACTTCTTCTTCCACATCTAAGAACTCCTCGCTGGTCATGGCATGGCAAGTTCATAGCTGGCTATAGGGATCTGTGCTGGGTATTTGTCTGGTTTCTAAAGTCATTACCCCATTCACACACTTTTCTTGTTAAATATTTTAATTTATTTATGTATTTATTTACCTACTTATGCCCATGTGCAGAGACAGTTATTATGACTTATATAACTTTTAAGTTATCCATTGGTAGGTTGATTACATGCGGCGCTTGCTTTTAAAACACGGCTCTGTTTGTTTGCGTGGCCCACCAAGCTCAGCTGTTATCTAGAGAAAGCTATCTGTTGACATTCCCATTCATCTCAGTGGCAGTTGCCAAGACTGGCACAGGACCGCAGAAGTACGCAATTAGTAATCTCAGTTCTGGATACAGTTGTTTTTAAGTCAGTGACCTGAGTTGTAAATAACACTTTTATCAAATGCTTCCTACATATAGCTGGCAAGGTTTCATAAAATAAACACAGCAGCAAACATTTAATAATTTATTGATAACAAATAATAATCCTTCCACCAAGCAGTGTAATTCTTCAGCAATGTTTACCAGACTTGGCGGTCACACATTAAAGGGATAGTTCAGCCAAAAATGAAAATTCTGTCATTAATTACTCACCCCCATGTCGTTTCAAACCCGTAAGACCTTCGTTCATCTTCAGAACACAAATTAAGATATTTTTGATGGAATCTGAGAGCTGTCTGACCCTGCATAGACAGCAACGCAACTGAAATGTTCCCAAGTCCAGAGACGTAGCAAGGAGATCGGTAAAATAATCCATGTGACATCAGTGGTTCAACCGCAATTATACGAAGCTACGATAATACTTTTTGTGCGCAAAAGAAAAAAAAACGACAATTCTATTAAATAATGACTTTATTCAACAATTAGAAAAAAAGAAAACAACGAAACACTATGTGGGTAAAGTGAACAGAAAAGAAAAAGGTCAAACCGAGTTCACAATATTTACGCAAAAAGTCACTATACAGAGTTTATCTTTCTTTTCTTAACAACAATCACAATTTCAGCCAGCAACACCATCTACAACATCCCACACCCAGATCAGCCTCGCTGCATTTTTGAAAGATGCGCAGTTCCAGCCTCGACCAACCACGGGGCACATACCGGCGTGTTCAATTAGGGCGGGGCCATCTGTAAGAAAGTGTGAGAAATCTGTGAGAAAGACAGAGAGAGAGAAAGAGCAAGATAAAGAGAGAGAGAGAGATGCATAGACACCACATATCTTATATAACATATCAATGTAACAATAGACTTCTATTGTTTTATATACAGATAATTACACATTTTATAAACTAACCCTAACCGACACCCTAAACCTTCCCATCATAGAAAACTTTCTGTATTTTTACATTTCTAAAAAAAAAAACTTTTTTTTCTCACTACAAATGTGACCCCGAAATATGGATAAGTAGGTATACACACACACACACACACACACACACACAACCAAGTCAATGTAAAGTCAAACATAAGGGTTATGGGATGTGATTTTGAAACTGTGCAAAGGTAAGTCAGTCAGAAATACATATTTTAGTGGGATGTTTGAGGAATGTGGCACAGTGCAAATGTGAATAATGTATTTATTTTTTAATTTTTTTAATGTTTTTGTTTGTTTGTTTTTGCTTGGGGTGTACAATTAGACCACAAAGGCCTCAATATTTTTTATTTAAAAACAGGGTCTGTTCCAGTGTGTTGGGGTTCAGTTGATTCCTTTTTTTAATTTTATTTTTTTTACTGATTACTTCTCCAGCCTTGGAGAATACTCTCTCACATGGGACAGAGGATGCAGGTGTACACAAGTAGTGTTTAGCCAGGTCATGGAGGTGTGGATAGACCATATTCTGTTTAGACCAGTACTCAAGTGGATTAACACAACGTGGCAGAATGGGGTCCCCAAGATACTTCTGTACTTCCACTGTAGCGTCTGCAGTGGCACTGTTGGTACACTGTGGAACACTCAAATGTCTATCTAGTGTTTTCCATAGGTCTACCACCACAGTGTTTGATGATGAGCTTGTGGGTGCTGCTGAAGACCTTGCTGGTGCTGCTGAGGTTCCTGGTGTTGGTTGAGTCTGTGGTGCTGGTGTTCGTGGTTGCCTCTCAGGTCTAGAGGCCTTGATGATTGCTGCACAATGTGAAATTAGATTTTTCATTGCAGTCTGGGCACGGGTCTCATTACTAAAAACAACCATTTTAAAACATGGGTCTAAAAGTGTTGCCAGAGCAAGGCAGCCCTTTTGCTCATGAGTGGCAAACCCCTCATTCAGTTGTTTGAGCAGGTTTGCAGTCAGTCGTGAGCCCATATCTGATGTCAATTGGGTACACATCTCTCAAATTGATATTGGGATAACCTTGGATGCTGACACTCTTTTCTCCTCTGACATTTCCACTGTGGCTTGGTGGAAAGGGCCAAGAATCCCAAGGCACTGATTCATAGAATCATACTCCTCAGCTGTGAATGGTGACAGCTCTGATTTTAGAGTGGGGAGGACTGCTCCTACAGGCTGTCACTGCTCATACAGCCGCTGAAGGTGCTGTTCCATCTAGTTTCCATTTCCTGAATGAGCTTATGTTGACGCCTACCCATCTGGTGCTGGAACTGTGACAGCCTGTTCATGGCTGTGGTGCTGGATCTGAAGTGACCCACAATCTTGCGCCCTCGGGTACGGAGGTCTTCTAACTCAGGTGTTGAATCAATGGCCTTCTTCACCACCAAGTTGAGACCATGGGCAAAGCAGTGTGCATGGCGGATTTTTAAAGTCTCAACACAAGCCACCATGTTTGCTGCACCATCAGTAACCATGCAGCTCACTTTTCCAGTGATACCCCATTCCCCATCAGAGTGGCTTTTGTCTCTGCGATGCGAGCTGCTGTGTGGGTCTTGTGGAACTTGGCCTGAGACTGGAATCCGGAAAGCACCAGCTAGCTCTACTGTAACAAAGTTCATTGATACCAGGAAGTTCAGCAGCCTGACAAAGCTGGTCAGAGTCATTGCCTGGTTCACAAGTTCGCACTTACATAATAATTGGATTGAGCAAATAGTAAGCATATTTGGCATGCTGTCCTGAGGGAGGGCTCTCAGCTCGGAATATAGCCCAAACCAAGAGAACTCCCCCAATCCCTAGTATGGGATGATAATAGATTAATAGTGAGCAGTTGGGGTGGAGGAGGGATGCTGGAAAACTGTTGGGGGACAGAGGTAAGTTGGCTGGACTCAGAATTTTCAGATTCGAGTCCTTTTAAAACCTGAATGAATTAATAATAATTAATTCCCTTAAAATTAAGTAATCAAAGTCATTACACTGCGACCAAAGGGAGCTGTGGCTCTGCTGCAACAGAAGGGAGAGCCCCATCCGCCGCCGAATAATCAATGCAATTCGATATGACGGTTGAATTGGAGACGGGAGGTTGAACATGTAGATGTAGTGGCCTTTTCTTTCTTGGTCTGTCTCACTTTGTTTAATAAAGTAAGAGATAGATTTGCTGTCGAGTGCAGATAAATCGGAGATGGTTGGAAGGAGTTTGGGGTTGAATTTGGAGGTCTATTGTGAGTTCTGAGCATCTCAAGAAACCGAAAAAGCCTATATAAACATGGCGTTGAGGGTACGAGCGGTATGGAGTGAATGGTACCCTGTGCAGAAACTGTGGATGCCTTTTGTAAGGATGTCCAAAGTTATAGGTTGTCTGGCATCTGGGCATGATGTTTGGGAGCGCTGAATTCCTTTAATTAGGAGAGAGGTTTGAGAATTATTTATTTCAGGGAGGGAGCCATAGATTAATTTGTGAAAAATTGGATGCCGATTAAATAACCTTTATTAGACCCAGCTTGGACGTTCCTTAGGGAATTAAGGTAGGATACGAATGAAGTTATTGAGAGGAGAAAATTAATTCTTTAAAAATCCTACAATGTGATTTTCTGGATTTTTTTTTCTCATTTTGTCTCTCATAGTTGAGGTATACCTATGATGAAAATTACAGGCCTCTCTCATCTTTTTAAGTGGGAGAACTTGCACAATTGGTGGCTGACTAAATACTTTTTTGCCCCACTGTATATATACGTATTGTGCTAGTTAAGCTGATTAACTGAACAAGTTCCACCTGTGCCAACTTGGTTGATTATCTGATTGTGCTCCTCCCGAACCTTGTTAATAAAACATAATTTCACGAGTTCGCACTTACATATAATTGGATTGAGCAAATAGTAAGCATATTTGGCGTACTGTCCTGAGGGAGGGCTCCTAACTCGGAATATAGCCCGAACCCAGAGAACTCCCCCAAAAGAAGCTAAATAGGCATGGGACAGCAGCCTGAGAGTAAAATTTTGTTAGTAGCCTCCCAAAAAAATGCGTGCCATGAAGAGAGATGGGTTAGAGTTTGCGAGAAGGAGGCAGGGTGACCGGGAGAGCTTGACAGGAGCTGCAGCTCGCAGTGTCCAACGACCGAACCCTACCTGCCGCTGGATGAGGAGCACGATATAAGACATCAAATAGGGGACTCTCGCTGAGTCCGAAAGGAGCTGCGGCTCTGCTGCACTGAAAGGGAGAGTCCCCTTTGCAGCTGAATAAGCAATGAGATTCTAAACAACTGATGTAGGGCTCTCACTGCGAACGAAAGGGAGCTGTGGCTCTGCTGCACTGGAAGGGAAAGCCCCGTCCGATGGTGAATAAGCAATGAGATTCTAATCAACTGATGGAGGGCTCTCACTGCGACCGAAGGGAGCTGTGGCTCTGCTGCACTGGAAGGGAGAGCCCCGTCCGATGCTGAATAAGCCATGAGAATCGAAACGACTGATAGAGGGCTCTCACTGCGACCGAAGGGAGCCAACACTCTGCTTCATAGGAAGGGAGATCCCTGTCCAATGCTGAATACGCAATGAGATTCAAAACTACTGAAGGAGGGCTCTAACTAGGGAATTAAGGTAGGATACGAATGAAGTTATTGAGAGGAGAAAATAATCAGGAAATGGCAGGTTATAGGAGAGGTGGGAATGCTTTGAAACGTCTCCAACCTGATGGATAAGAATGGAGGGTTCTGGGTGAAACTGCTTAGGGGATGGAATTGAGTGAAGCGTCGAGAAGGGGTTTTAAGGGATAGGTTATGGGAATATGAGTTGCAAATAGTGAGGTACTGGGGTTGGCGATGCCTTTGGGGAGCCCCACCTGTCGCTGAATAAGCGGCACGCCTCGAAACTACAGATGGAGGGTCCACACTGTGACCGACGGGAGCAGTGGCTCACTGCATCGGAATGGAGAGCTCCCCATTTGCCGCTGGGCGATGGGAATTCTGAGATCAGAAATCTTTTTTGAAAGCAGGTGAATGAAGTGGGAGGCGAGACGATTCGAAAGTCACAGAGCAGGTGAATGAGGTGGGAAAATTGCAACAAGTTCAACAAATCGAACAAACTGCTTCTGATAATGTGTCAAAAAATTATTGGGGCTGATTTGCATCCCAAAATTTAAGCGTACAGCGAAAGTACAATTTCCTGTCAACACTTTTAATACTTGCTATTACATATGTATTTTAGGTAATTTTAAAGGCTTGATTAGGTCTATTTTTATTACCATAAAAATACATTATAATTATATTATCTCTCGAGGAGAGTCGGGTCTTGTGCAGGACAATGGTGCTGTCGAGCGAGGCGAGTTCGGGGCCTTGCAAGCTTTGCCCTATCTATTGGGCGCCTTGGGGGCTGGAGTGGATTTAGGAGTGAGGTTGGCTGATTTGCAGGTTGATTTACGTATTGTGCTAGTTGAGCTGATTAACTGAACGAGTTCCACCTGTGCCGAATTGGTTGATTATCTGATCGTGCTCCTCCCAAACCTTGTTAATAAAACATCAAATATGGAGAGCTGCAATGAAATGGAAGATGGTATTGAAAAAGTATTTATCCTCAAGTAAGTCAAAGTGGGAGGAATTTCCTTCCCTGGAGTCAAACTTGCTGTACTCACTGTTGGAGAATGTGAAGACGCATTGAGAAATCTCTTCCTTGAGACTCAAGAGGGCACAACCTTCCAAGACATCACTCTCAACAGACTTGCAGTGTTTAGAGATGAAGACACAGGACTCTTAGATTTGGTTCCAAATCTTCAATAAGGAAAAGACGGCAGTACCCATTCTACCACATGAAGCATGGATATCCACACTTCTAGCTCAAGAAGCCCACAGTGCAAACTTGCTCAAGGATGAGGTTTCCAAACTTGGAACAGAATGGTGTTGGAAAATCCATCCAGCAGACTCGCCCCACAGGAACGGACCTGCAGAAGCAGCTGTTCGCACTGTGAAACGGGCCTTGCATAACCTGGGAGGAGATGGAGTCTTCACATGGAGTGAGTTCCAAACATTTCTATACATGGCTGCCAACCTCGCTAATGAAAGACCCATAGATGCCAGAACTCCGAGCCGGGAAGAGTGTGTGGATGCGGACCTAAAGGAGATCAGGGGAGCTTTAAGTTTGAAGGTTATCTCTACAAACGTTTGAGAGTCATCCAAGCTGAAGTGAACCGGTTCTGGAGAAAGGGGAGTCAATTGGCTGGACCTGACCTATTTGGGAGGAGTGGTGGCACACAAAACAGTGTGGCTATAGGAGACATCGTCTGGCTAGCTGACCAGAATGCATTAAGGGGTCAGTATAGGCTTGCCTGACAGGTTGTGTTTCCAGGGAGGAACACCTTAAAGGTACACCTCTGAGAGCACATGCAAGTGGAAAAGTTTGGAGAAGGTCTCTTCACTGACAAACAAAGGACTTTCACACATTCAGCTCAAATTCAAGCCTGAAAACGTATCTGGTATGAACATTGTTAACCACTCCAATTATGTTAATGTAAAATATAAATTTTGAAGTCGTAAAATTTCAGTATTGTGTTTAAATTATGTGAATTGTAATCGTTTGATGGAATTTGCTACAGTACTGATTGATGCTAAGTTTTATATGATTTGTGTTGAACTTTAAGAGCAATTACTTATGTTTGAAAGGTGAGCTTGAAGTTTGTCAACATTATAGTTTATTGTCAAGGCATGAAACAAATTTTTCTGATTTGATTTAGTCTGATGTGTGTGAGAGAGTTTATATAATATGTTAATTATATAATTGTTGTTGTATCTACCTTTTTAAAGGTTATCAACCTATCACAACTACTGTACTGCTGCTTCTACTATTTCTTCTGCCAATACCTCTGCAAACAGAAGTAAAATAAAAACAGTAAAGCTCGATGAGTTGTCCGATTAAGTACTTCAGACTTTGAAAGCCATTTTCAAGTTTGGGCAGAGCTTAAACGAAAAAAGTTGGAAAACTTGACAATATGCATTAACAATAATACAAGCAGAATGAAGAATGTGACTCTTTTTTTCAGGGTGAATCTGTATGACTATCGGGCCATCTGTAGGGTGTACACGCAGACCAGTGATATAGCACACACACTCTTACACGTGAGTACTATACAAAGCCATTACATCTGTGATTTTGCATGTTTCTCATTCCAGTTTCTTCTGATCCAATATTTTTATCTGGTTTCTTATGTATTTTTGCAAAAGCAGAACACTAAAAGGTAATTCCGTGTCAACTCAACCAGAGGTCCCCGGCTCAATTTTTTGATTTTGCTAATATTTTTTTCTGAAGAAAGTTAAACATGTATAGTGATGGAAGCCAAAATATTAAATGTCATGGATGAATATTTATCCACTATTTTGTAGAGGGGGTCAAAATGGCCATTTTCACCTGAAATTCAGAGCCAAATTACAGGGGGTTAAAAATGACTTCAGAAAGATGGCAGCATCATGATGTTTTTTTTTTTCTTTTTCTTTTCACAGAGATTGGTAGGTCCGTTAGTAAAATCTGTTGACTTTAGCAAACTTTGTTGCATTATGTGCCAGTGGTGTCTATTCAAAAATGGGGAAAGAGCGCTTTTCAAGTTTGCAGGCCTGTAACTCAAAGCATTAAAGAAATCTTAATGTCCTTTTAGATATTGGTTCTTAACAAACTTCCCTTTTGGCATCTTCATTAAGGCCCTATATGTCTCAGTTCCAGAGATAACGGAATTTCAATATGCCTCCAGGAGTAATTTGTTAAACTGTACACATTTTCAGGGAATGACCCCAAACATCTTTTCTTATCATGCCCCCTCATTAAAGTCCTTGATACACACATGCTTGTAGTATCAGCAGCTTATCCACGGACA